>NW_016161121.1:42783-55225 GCF_001687245.7 Rhagoletis zephyria
TTTGTTATCGATATTTTTATCGATTTTGTTATCGATTTTATTATCGCTTTTGTTATCGATATTTTTTTCTTAGTTTGTGCTTTCGTTTTTGACTTGGATATGCTCTTAACCATACCACGTATTCTACGTTTAAATTTAGCGGGTGTATCTCCGATACAGCCTGCAGACCAAGGCGAAGGCGCTGGACTGTTCCTTTTTTTTTGATAGACTTTTTGTGCCGTTTGGAGTTGTAAATGGTGAATTAAAAATGCGTAATAATTTCCACACAAAAATACGTATTTATCTATTTGTGATTCCATTAATGGGATTATACGTACATATATGGCATATGTAAATTATTACGCGTTTATATTTGACCATTTACAACTTTATTTAACAATCAATTTCCTTCTTTGATAGCTTGATAGTTTTGCACTTTTTCCTGTTAAAGTTTGAATTTTTGTCTTCATAATGCTAACTTAAAATGCAACTATCTTGCGAAAATTACCTTATCTAGAAAAACGGTTATTTACGATCCAAAATTAAGCTTACGTGTTTCGGTTTTTTTTTGTGTCATTTGAAAACTTGAAAACTTCCTTACAGTGTAATTTAATAACGATACTCATAACCACTATATCAATTCTGGAACATTCGAGTTTCACTAACTAAAAACGGCATTTTAGGAAATACATGTACATACTCATACATCAAACACATTGTTTCTGCAAGCATACACATTTATTTCTAGAATTTTCGCTTCACGCCAGACTATCGCATCTCCAGACGATTTGGTTACAAAAGGTCAGCTTTTCATTAACGTCACTCCCGTGTAGGTCGCCATAACAGCAGCAATAAACAGCAATCATATTAGACCTGATGAAATTTAATTTCGTCTACCGTTTTCAAATTTTCTCTTGCTTAATGGCTTCGTGAAAGTTCAAACAAGGTGAAGCTGTTGCTGCTTAGTTAAATGAATTGGATATTCCAGAGTTGTGCAATTATGTTACACCACATTGTCACCAAACACCTCATTGGCCCGGAGCATTCCCGGATACATTCAAACACACTCCCCAAGCAATCTTTGTACTCTGCTCCAGGCGTCAAAAGTGGCCAAGCAGCAGCATCCTTTTAATTTTAATCATTTTACGGCTTAACCGAATCCTTTCATTTTCCGTTGTTCCACAACGATACGAACATACTTAATACATCCATATGCAGTACGTGTATATGTGAACTCAGTTTTATAAGCATTTGACTGAGCTTAGGTGAAATGTGTCAGTAGTGGTCGTATGTGTGTGTTGGTTGTGGCGTGTTGGCCTGATACATGCATTAATATCCTTAATGCTGACAATAGAGTGGCATGGCATCAAAGTAACAGCTATGTACCACAAAACGAGCAATAACAACACAACAACATCAGCAACGTATGTCTATTTATGCTTATTTATGTAGGTACTACTCTGAAGGCGTATGCTCAACTCCCAGTTGCTCAGTTGCGAAGGTTTTTGGCAGACTTAAATGGAGACTTAACTGCAGCAGGCATCGCTTTCCCCTAGGCTGGGCTATGCAAGCAGTTTGGCTATTACGTATCATGTTACCGTTTTAGGCGATTTGCATGCCGTACACGCAAACAAACTCCAAACACACGTGCACACCCGTTCAGACACACACGCATTCCCCGCCAGGATGTGCGAGTGCTCGTTTCATTGAGCCTCTTCTCTGCTGCTTTCGCAGCTTTAACTTTCCCTTAACTGCCGAATGTCTGCCCCGTGTCATTTCGTATAATTGTGACATTTTGAGGGTGCGACGGGCGCTCCACTGCGCCCATTTGTGAAGCTGGAGATAATGATAAGGAAGCCCAACTGGGAGCAGACCATTTCACAGCTTGATGGAAGGAGCTTTTAGTTTGTAAAGCGAGAGGAGATGCTTTGATAATAGGATTTCTGTTACCAGTTTTAATTAAAGCATAGACGTTGGCATGCAACCTTAATCCGTTTATTTCTAGCAAATGTACCATTATCGGTATGAATACAAAACTTCAGTGAAAAAAGGCGAATTAAAGTTCTCAAAACTTTTAATGATATTGGTAATGCTGCTTTGCTTGCCGTTAGGTTTTGTCTGAATAAATATAACACTAAAAAGTGCTGATTCCACATAACGTTTTTAAGGCAGATTTTATGAATTTGTCGGAAGTTGCGGTTTTATCGGGAGTCTCGGGAAAGGATATTCCCCATTTCGACCGCATTTTCTTAAAGATCGTCCCGATACCGTTCCGGCGATTTCAAAATTACTACCATGGGTCCTGCGGGCCCCAAATTTCCCGCGCGCATTTCTAGTCTGAACAGACCAACACGCGAAAATACACTAGCTCCACAGACCGTCTGAGACCGGTTATGTACTTCATGTACGGTGTGCACGGTGTATATTTATTTATGTTAGTAAGGAATGTTTCTATGCTTGCGTTACATTGAAGTCAAAGCTCATTTTTCGGCGTCTGAAATTGTTGAGGTAAATTATTACTCTCTTTCCCTGCTCGCCCATTTTAGGCCGTCTGAAAATACTAGTGTATCCAGTGGCGTGGCCGAAAATCCGCTTTTTTGAAATTCGATTGGTAATAGCAAAAATATGGTTCATTATGCTCTAAAAACAATCTGTGTGAAATATGACCAGTTTTGGTCAATATCTTGTGCTCGCCCAAGTCCATCAATCGCCCAATGTGCTCAAAAAATATAAAGGAATAATTGCATTAATCAATGCATACTTTTACTAAAATTGCAATATCTGCGAAAGTGTTAGTCCTACTTAATTTGCTGTATGACCTTTTTTGTAGAGAATCGAAGTAGGCTAAACAAGAATTTTTATAGCACTTGAACTTTGATAGACACACAGATTGTTTTAAGAGCATAATGAACCATATTTTTGCTATTACCAATCAAGATTCGAAAAAAGCGGTTTTCGGCCCACTCTAATATTCAGGCTTATTGAATGCAATTTTTCGTGTGACTAATTTTGTGTACAAGTAGAATCGAATTGTTTATTAAATACTTAAATGAATACAGGCAGGGGCGGCGGAAGACGTTGGTATGGTGGGTAATCCACCTAAAATTTTTAAAGGGGGGTAATGACCCACCCGACAATTTCCTAGAAGAAAAATAAGTCCAATACTTGTTAAGGCAATTCTGTATTTACAACGTTTTATAATACTTACTTGGTAACTTCAAATGAACCAAAGCTTGCTTATTTGCAACTTATCTCGTAGATTTTCGTTTTACAAAGTGCAGCTCTCCGTGCACTGTAGCAAGGCCTTAGTATACCAGCGTTGCCATGGTAACTCTAGAAGGTTCTTATCGAAAGTTATCGTTAACGAAAATTCTCGTTCTTCTCTACTATATAGAACCATATGTCATTCTTTTCTGTTTTGTTTTCACCTGCCATTCGTGCTTTCATTATTCGATACAATATTATGGACGCATTTAAATTTTTTTCAAAATTTGATTTAATGATAATTGCCATATTATGTGTGAAAAATAAATGTGTTATACACGAAACAATAAGTTTATCTAACATACCCGCAATTACACAAACAACCTATTTTCTTTACCTATATACTCTTGCCACCAGTAGAACTACCCACGCCCGGGTACAGGGCGTTTCGCCGCCCCTGAGTACAGGCACCGAGTGCAGGGTGGCATTGCACGAATACTAAGTACGAGTCCTTCAATGAAAGAAAATATGAATAATTTTTTTTTTTTAATACGCACTAAAATGAGTCTACAAAATGCTCAATAAATAATGGCTGCCATGTTTTCGAACAAATATAATTCCTTTACCTCCCAAAAGTGTCAAAGAGGTTCAATTCGCGCATTATTTAATGCCACGGCATGTGCTGTGTGGTCTCTTAATCACAATGAATTGGTCAATAATATTTAGAGTGCTGTTGATAACGGCCTAAAAGTACGAGTATTTGAATGTGTGTGTGTGTGTGTGTGTTGCAGCGGTTGCCTGTATTCGGTATGCGCAACCAATTTGCCTATTGCCTGGAATTTACGGTATTATGTAAATTGACCCGAAAAATATGCCTCCAAGCATTTCACATACTTCTCAATTTACATTCTAACAAGGTGTGTGTTTGTGTATGTACATGTCAATGTGCATTAATGTAGGGTACACTGTTCATTATCCCGCAGAATTCTTTCTTTCTTACTGAGCTATTTGTAAGTGCTTTTGAAAAAAAAAATAAAATATTGGCATACATGTTGGTTATATACTATAGTGCCTCTGCAAGAAAGCTAGTCGACAATGGAAAACGACCGAGTGTATTACCCAATTTGCTGGGGTATATGTATGTATGTATATTTTAAAGAATATTAAATATTAATATTTAAAAAGCTTAACTAAGTATTGCCAGGCACTTATCGTCAGTAGTAACTTCTGCTCCAAAGTTTGCAAAACGATCGAAACTTATGTACATACACACATACATATGTAAATCTACGTACTATATTTTGAGACTCAAATTTTAACGGGTTTACTCATACGCTCTGTCCAATACTTTAAGCACAACTGTGCATATTCAGACGAAGAGTGTCGGGGGATGCTCGATCCACCGGAGGGGTCTGACTGTTTACAAAAAGTTTGAGTATTATTAATAATAAATAATAGATTGGCGCTAACGCATTATAAAAATGGCCACTATTGGGAAAAAGCTTTTAAAGTTGATCGTGCCGGGAATCGAGTCAGGGCCCTCCCCTAAATATTATTATTAAATTTAGAGCCTCGGCTTGTAAATAAAGCTCGAAAAGTTTTTTTGTAAATTTTATATCGCCTGAAAGGCAAAAAGACTCTAGAGAACACTCACTCCCTGCAGTAGCGTCTTTACTGAAGAGACATCTTGCCATTCCCGCCCTTTCAGCAAACTGAGAAAGGCTCTTCCTTGACTTTAAATGTGTAAAGCACCATTTCTTCTTGAAACCAAAAGACGTGGATGTGTTCCAACTTCTTCAAAAATCATGTTGAGTGTCCGGCTTACAGGCTGTGGAATACAGCGCACATTTCTAATAGGAATAAGAGCATTTTTACGCTTAAATTTTACCTACCCAATTTTTTCGGGTGCCCAGGTACCCGGTCTACAATACCCGGCTAGGGCATCACCCGCTACTCGGGTAGCTCATTACCTGGGTCAAATCATCAGCCCTATTATGTATATACAGAATATAAATATAAGTATGTATATATATAAATTATTACTTTTTAATTCAATTATATTTTTATGATACTATTATTTTTGAAATTATTTATTTTCGAAGGTTAAATGATTCGAAATTGTCAAATAAGTAGGTCGCTGCATCAGGTCATACCAGGTAATGAACTAGTCGCTTTTGATCTATAAAGGATCGAAAGACCGGTATGGCTTTCTACTGCAGCCACGAGCAATGTTGAATTGCCGCAGTGCATTGCAGTGACGCGGTTGTCTCGGCTTTTGCTAAGTTAAGAATGAAAACAGCTACAAAGGAGAGCTTTTTGAATGCCAGTCGCTTGGGGTTTTGTTCTGACTTGTTCGCTGACTCGTGGTTTTTAGATCGTTAGTTCAAAATGTTGTCAGAGGACTACTTTTAAATATACCGAAAATATTTGTTAAAAAACATCACCGTAATAGACATGGTATTCCCCCTATTTTAGATGGCTATTAGCTCGATATTTTCTTACTAATATGTATGTATGTATGTATGTATGCGTTTGCAGATACGTTCAAATCAGAGAGTTGCAATGGGTACGGGTGCGAGTAAGTACAAAAATACGTACAATATGCGTACGTATGTATAAGTTCGAGTATAAAGTGTACTTTTGAAACAAATTTCGCGAGGAGTGGCATCATAGCGAGTATAATAGAAAAATTAGTTCGACCCATAACTAACCATATTCTTTCATACTTAAACGCATGCTACGCACGAAGTGTGTGCATCATTAGACCCTCAGCCTACTTAGCTGTAATATTTAAAACGACAAATATATTGCCACAGTGCCAGTACATACATATGTAATACATATTATGTATGTAGGTATTTTTTTGAGACTGCGTTGGTTTGGGATTGAAAAAAATAAATTTTTCAATAAATTTAACTAGGATTTAAAAAATTTTAACACAAGGGAAACCATAGACTTATTGATGGTTATATGCCATGTACATATTTTATCATCGATGTGAATATTCCCGATGTATCGAAAAGCGATTACTCTATATGATTTACATCCCCACCTCAAATATAACTTTTAATAAAAATTCTTTATTATTCTTCGGTTAACATATCTCATCTGTATCTTTATATTTTCACATCACTTTTAATATTATGCTTTCCTCAATCATGCGCTTGTTCTTTCCTAGGTGGGCTACAAAGCGACAAATTTGCATCACAGAACGCCCAACGCACCAAAAACCACCATTTGCGTACTACTTTAGTTTGGTTATACACAGTCACACGCACATTTAGCAATGCGCCTGTCACGTAAATTAAGTACTCACGTAATTTTTATGCGTATGCATGCGTACGCGTATACCAAAAAGTAATTATGACGCGCGTAGTAAGCGCACAGTACATCACTCTTGCAGATCTCTGGTAAAAGTCGACATTTAGACATATCAAACAGCTCAAAGCATTCGAAACCTTGTCATTTCAACGAACCTACAGCCTTTTCCTGCTCTTCCAAATTTTGCCTACTAATTGCCAGCCGAAATGCCACTGTGTTGCCGAATGACTTTGTGAAAGTTTATCTTCCGGTTGGCAGTCTTCCACTTTGTATTAACTGAAGTTTATTCGAAGGACAAAAACAACGTTGCGAATCTCATTCGACTTTGCTGCATTGACTGAGTAACAATATTATTCTTTGAATTCATTGAGAAATTCGATGAGAGTTGCAATGAAGACAAAGCGAAGCACTGCGCCCATTGAGGAGAAGAAGAAAGGGAAGCAAAAGAAGACGAATAAATCAAAGTATTGAAGATTTCGGAATGCGCTTGAATTTCACAAATTCACAAGCATGTATTATTGGATGGAGATCGAATTAAAGTGAAACTTCGAAGCTGAAACGAAAACTGTGTCACAAACTTAATTTTGTGCCCTACAAATTTAAAATGCAGATGTCAACGCTTTCTTGGACGTACCGAATCCTTGAAAACATATGCATACTTACATATTTACGTATGTACCTTTGCAAATACACTGACTTCATTTATTGCCTCACTTATGCATATAGCGGTCGGTTTTATTTTTAAATACTCGTATGTCCAATATTATAACAAAAACCATATATCGATGGCCGAGTGGAAGATCGACCTGTCTCGGCAGCCGGTTCGAAAACGCCCTATCGCAGAATTGGGTTGAAGAACGCCCAATTTTAGAATTTGATTGACAAACGCCCCATCTCAGAACTCGGTTCAAAATGCCCTATCTCAGCATATTTTCGTTTGAGATAGGGCATTTTTGAACCGAACTCTGAGACAGGAGGTTTTTTAATAAAACTCTGAAATAGGGCGTTCTTCAACTCAATTCTGCGATAGGGCGTTTTCGAACCGGCTGCCGAGATAGGTCGGGCCGTTTCGAACTGGCTACCGAGATAGGTCGATAACCCACTCAGCCATCGACATGTAAATCCAAGTTTTAAATTTATACCAAATTTAGGAAAGTTCTAAAAGTTTTCAAAATTATCATCAAAATTTCAAAGTTTTTAATCAGAAGTTTAGCCCATTAAATTTTAATGTGATAAAGCAGCAAAGAATTCGCATTAATTTTTCAGAATTGTACATACTCGATATTTTTCGTTCTATACACGCGTATTTTTGATATCCATACTTTTGAACCAAGTACTGATTAGGTATCGAAAAAAGATTCAAATCGAGAAATCTTTGCTTCGAATTTTTCCCCCCTCGGCTATTCCTAATCGCGCTGAACTCTACGGTTGCCATATTTTATGAACAAAATACCATAAATTATTAAACAATATCGTTTTGCAGTGTAATGTTGTTTTATTTATTTTCAGTTGTTACATTGTCACTTCTCCAGCAATTTCATGTGTCAATGTTTACGATTATGCCAATACTTTAGTGAGACTGATGTATTTTTCTTGAAGCAGTATTGAGATATTTTATGAGGATGAGCGACCTGGGTATAGAGGAGAAAAAAATTGGAATATGCGAAAGATAATAGCAGCTACGGATACTTCAACCGAATAAAGTGAATTATTATCATAAGGAACGAAATACAGCTCCATTCGACCCTGATGAGTCCATGCGGTCATTGCTTGTGCGTTTTATCATATTATTGGTCTATGTAATTTGGCATGTGCATGTTCAGGAACAGGAATTAAGAATTTGTGTATAGAAAGTGACTTCGCATGTAAACTAGGGTATACAAAAATGTGATCTTACAAGAGGGCGTGCTACCTCCTATAGGCGCGACATTTTTAATCAGCTATAATTTCGAAACCGTAAGTCGCATGACTTTAGAAACGATATAAGTCACATGATTTCGAAATTTAGTGTGAAGACATAACTAAAGTAGGCGCTTAGAGTGATGTAAACAATAGTTAGTTTGTATAAGGGGCCACGGCACATTCCATAGCTGTGAGATCTCACATTTGCTATATCTTTGGACCGTTAACTCACATTACTTTGAAATTTGGTGAGAAGATCTGTGGTAAATGTATACAAATGAGTTTGTACAAGAGGGCGTGGCGTTTATAGTAAACTGAAAGAGAGTGAGTGTTTAAGAGTGAGTGTAATAGATGTAGTACGTTCAGAAAACTATAACCTTGGACCCGTTACAAACATACCGTAAAACGGAATGACCGGCTGTAAACTAAACAGGCATGAGAGTTTACAAAAAGTCTTAGCACATTCCACCACGCATGCCGTCTACGTTCAAAGAATATCAATTTAAAAAATAAAGCGCATTTCATTCTTTAGGTACCTTGATCCATTAATAATAAAACAAGATTTTTATATAAAAAATGGAGCTTAACATGGAAGATAGAGTTGTCAAACTATCGATGGCACTATCGATGGCACTATCGATAGTATCGATAGTCTAAATTTTTTTAGACTATCAATACTCATTGATAGTTTTTTCTTATACTATCAAAAATATCGATAGTTTAGTAGGACTATCGATCATCTCTCCCAATTTTTTTTAAATCATACATACATATGTGTTTGTTTTTGAACTTTCTAAAAAGAGAAGTATTTTGGCTAAGCAGTTACTTAATTTTAAATGATTATAACTTTTGTAAGATAATATTTATTTCACTATGATCCTGTAAAAACAAAGGAACCTAACTGATTTAGCGCTATCGATAGCCCTATCGATAGTTCTGTTTTGTTTCGAGACTATCGTGAATATTGATAGTTTTTCTGAAAACTATCGATGGTGTGACTACCGATAGTTTGACACCTCTAATGGAAGAGTTTGAATTGTTGACGTAGATTATGATTATTTATTGCATTAAATAATCACGATTAAGTGAAAAATTTTAAAGAACGACGCAAAAAATACGTGTCCATTAATGCAAAAATTACGCATTGGATGACAAAATTTGGAAAAACTTATGACTTTAACACGTCTAAGCCGCTTCATGATATGTTATCTGTTAATCTATTACAAAAAGCCTCCTCCGTTCTCATTCATCTATTTGATTTCATTAATTTGTTTTCCTCTAAATGGATTATGTATGGAAATGTTGCGCTATGCTCTGAAACCGATTTCTCAAAAATCATTTAAAATAAGTTAGTATCTTTTATTTTTGCAATTTATAAAGTCGATTACACAATTAGAATTTGATATGTCTTATTAGATTCCATCATAAGCTCGAAAAATAAAAAACGGAATTATTGCGTTTTGTTTTGGAACTCTTGACTAATCTTTATTCCTCATACATACATATCTGTGGACATTTGACAAAACAACTCAAGTCTATGTCGGCAAAGCTCTTTTTACCGTCAGAGCAATAATTTTTATTTAAATGAAGACTGCATGTCTTGTTGTTGCAAACAGTAACATTTTTAACGGTTGTGAATAGCGATAAAATAATTTAGCATTTTTTTCGAATTCCAACATTTTTCCCTTTGACGGTAAAGTATGTTTTGCCGACCTATGCTATTTTGTATGTCCGTGAAAGATACACTTAAGTTGTTTTGTCAACAGACATATAGATATATATTCCAACGAATTGGTAACCTCCTCCCTTTTGAAGTCGGTTAAATAATGTAGTATTTTATTAAAATTTAATTCATCATCAAAAATAAATCCACTCAACTTAGAAGGACTTTTGAGTGTATTTCATGAGAGCATTATTTCATGTCGAAGGAGAATGGAATGTCTTGTATGCAGATATTCCGATTGAAATGCATCCGTACATATTGGTTCACTCGCCTAATGCGTTTAATACACTTAAATTTCATTGCAATTGGTAGTTATTGCTTGTATAAATTCATTTTGTTTTCTCAGTTATAAGTTATTAATATGCTCCACAGCTAGGATTCCAGTTCGGAGTGTCAGATTGAGCTCCAATCCTTGTTGTCTGTCTATTTTGATACTCCTCCATTCGCATTTGTATTTGTGTAATTCACACATAATTGCCCATTGATACCAACACAATATAAGTTTGATAATACTGAGTGGAAAGTACTGTCAGATAAATAGTATCGCTTACGGACAGGCGGAATAGTGGGGTGGCGGTGAATTGTGAATATTGGAATTACCAGCTCCATGTTGCGGAAACTGTTGCACATTCAGGCGCTGTAGAGCCAAAACCTGTGGTGTGGGTGGTCTGTGATGCCGTTGGTAGTTGCTGCAAAATTTCCATTTAATAACTTTATTTGGAATTTGCATGAACACAATGCAATCTGTGCTGTGTCGTTACTGATGTACATACATACATTGTACGTACATATTTATTTATGCACTGGGGTACATGAACTAGCTACACACACACATATGTATGTATATATATGTATGAGTTTATTTTACACAGTGGCGGTTGCTAAGTATATTTGCAGTTTATTTGAACAACAACAAAAGTGGTTTTGTTTGCAATCGCTTTTGTATAGTAATGACTTTGGAAAATGTGGTTATTATTGCCCAGTTTGAAATAGGAATATCAACGCTTACACTAAAATTTGTAATAATTGTACACCTGTTTGTGTACACACATATCGCACACTTGCTGCAGGAGTGTCATAATCTAAAAAATTTGTTTATGCAGAATGACCTCAACTATATGCTACATATAGCTCATTAGAAGAAAACTTGTTTAATTTTTTACTATGGAAGCGTATGTAAACTGACAATTTTAAAGCCGTTTTTCTCGAAATTTTGAATTTTCGGATTATGCCACTCTTGCAGCAAATATGCGATATATAGATACACGCATACATACAAAAGTGCTGCCGAGGTTCGAATAATAATATGTAGTCGAAATTTCGATTTGTAAACAATCTCATAAATTAATTTAATTAGCTCCTATGTAGGTCGCGAGTGCTTTACAGCATTCCACACTGAGTTTACATACAATTTGTATAAAAATGTGTGTGCATATATGAAAATAGCAATTGGCAGGCTGGGCTGGGCTGCGGCTGTTTTAATTTTGCTTCATAAATTAACAACAAAGGTAAATATCATGGTATCGACGTAGGCGGAAACAATATCGCCAATCGGCCGCTACCAAAGGACTAAAACTGTGGCCGTGTTCTTACTGCATCCAACACAATTCTCTTTCAACTGAATACTGACGAAAAGTATACTAAAGCTGACCATAGCAACATGGCTTATATATGTGTGTCTCATACCAACCTACAGTAAACCGAAAAAATTCTGCTTCCCCAAGGACTTTTTAATGTCTTAATTCGCACGCGTCTATCTGTTTGCTTTTTTATTTTGTTCTACTTTCGATTTCCCGTTTATTGGTCGTTTTATTTGCGTTTACGGCTATGTTCGGTGCACTTTTAATTTTATCGTCCTTGCGTGACCAACGAGTGAACAAACATACTTACATATGTACATAAATAAGTAGGGACACATTCATACATATCAGCTGATAGACATGAGCTCACTCTCACTCTTATATATCGTGCTTTCACATATGTATGTATGTATGTAAGTATTTAGTGACTCCGAAAAGCCATTTTTATGCACAATTGAATGTGTGTAGGTGAAATGAACTGCAGGCACACATAGCCTTCGGCCGCAGGACACAAACGCATGTACATGCATATGTACATATATACACATCTTTGAGATCTTACATTTGTAGCGCACTCGCATGCAGAAGCATTGCATTTCTCTGCTCGCACTTCCGTTTTGTTTTTTTCGAATTGTCTTTGGCCGAAGGTTGTTCGGTGGAAACGATGACAGTGACTGAGTGCCAAGCTCAATCAAGTTAGCGGCGCTAAAATGAAAAAAATGAAGAAAAAATT
>NW_016161122.1:0-1678 GCF_001687245.7 Rhagoletis zephyria
TCGCTTTGTGTTGCCGCAGTATTCGCCACAATACATAATTTTATTGTAATCNGTGTTGCCGCAGTATTCGCCACAATACATAATTTTATTGTAATCATACTGCTGTATGCATATGGCTGTATTAATGTTTCAAACATACAAAAATGCATTAATGGAACAGTATTAAAGCATTCTTACAAGATCCCTTATATGTAAATGCTACTTTTCTGATACATTTTAATATACGGGGACATACGCATGAATTGTTCACACTAATTCACTCATATAGCAAGCATCCTTCAAGAATGCATACAACCGATTTCTACTGGGTTTTTAAACGCGTGCGTTGCAAAAATTATTATGTGTTGGTTTTTGCTCCACATTTTTTTTTCTTCTTTATACACGTACGTATACGGAGATTGAATAAAAATGTATTTACATATATACGTATGTGAATGTATCTAGTTATTATATGAGGCCTTGAGCGCTAGAGTAGCTTAACTGCCAAAAAAAGTTGAGGTGCACCTTGAAATGCTTTATCAGAATCGAAACGGTAATAGCCCGAGGCACGCCCTTTTAGTTTTACTATAATATGTAGCATCATGTAGGTGCAATGAATTTTTTAGTAAAAGACCGCATTTATTTTTTACAGATCCTTCTTTCTCATATTACTAAAATTTGTTTGTAAAATGAATTTCTATATTTTTCTTTAAATAAAACTATTTATTATACCCATGTCTTATTTATGGCAAATAAACGAGGTTTGTTTTTACAGTTTATTGTATAATAAAACATTGTTTTTGACTTGGTAACTTTTAGGTAACATTTTTTTTAAATTCTGGTCAGAAATTTTTTTGCCGTGCGGCAACCGTGATCGTGATAGTCATTTGGTTGATCATGTGATACTCACTGATGATGGAGATCTCAATCAAGTACTTCTATCAACTTTTTAAGAGCAATATGTGTACATGTGATTTACCGTCTTCCTCCAACTTATGGCCTTATTTAAGATCATTAACTATTTAACCAACGCAAAAATGGGAAATGGGTTAGTAAGATAAATGAGAATGGGTTAGTTTCCATCACACAATTCTTGTAGGGAAGTTCTTGCGTTGTCATAACTTTGACACACGATATTTGCTCAAAGTTTTTCATACGTGGTGTGCCAAATGCGACCCTTCGCAAGTGTACTGAAAGCAGCCCCATCTGTTTGTCAATTCAGAAAACAGAGAACGTTTAAAACAGAGAAGCAGCAACACGCTACTCGTTGGTATTTTGTAATAGATCAGAAATCGGCTAGAAGCTCACCACGTTAAATTTTTAACATCAATAGCTCTAGAAGCTCACCATTTTTTAACAGCGTGAGCGCAGAGCGGCACAAAATAACAGAATTCGAATAAATTAGCAATTGTGAAATGTTATTTTTGTGCACGTTTATATCTATCAACAAAAATGACTTTTGGTAGTTATTTTAATGCCCCTTTCATTGAATTAAATCTAAAACATTAATTAGTTATTACAAACAATTTCTGGATAAATTTTGGGAAAACGTTATTTTCATAAAAATTCCAATTAACTAATATAAATTTGCGAAAATTTTGTAAACCATATTTTCGTCAACAATTAGTAAATTCTTCATTGAAAAAATTTTAAACACGCTAAAAGGCAAGCGCATAAAAATGTTTGTAAATACATATAC
>NW_016161122.1:8748-23155 GCF_001687245.7 Rhagoletis zephyria
AATGAAGAATTTACTAATTGTTGACGAAAATATGGTTTACAAAATTTTCGCAAATTTATATTAGTTAATTGGAATTTTTATGAAAATAACGTTTTCCCAAAATTTATCCAGAAATTGTTTGTAATAACTAATTAATGTTTTAGATTTAATTCAATGAAAGGGGCATTAAAATAACTACCAAAAGTCATTTTTGTTGATAGATATAAACGTGCACAAAAATAACATTTCACAATTGCTAATTTATTCGAATTCTGTTATTTTGTGCCGCTCTGCGCTCACGCTGTTAAAAAATGGTGAGCTTCTAGAGCTATTGATGTTAAAAATTTAACGTGGTGAGCTTCTAGCCGATTTCTGATCTATTACAAAATACCAACGAGTAGCGTGTTGCTGCTTCTCTGTTTTAAACGTTCTCTGCATTTTCTTCAAGCATTTCGCAAAACTTTGAATACAACATTTTGGTTTCATATGAATCAGAGGGATTCGATCTGTATTGAAAGATTTCGGTCTATTTTGGCCTTATCGGATTTTCGGTGCTTTTTTAGACTTAGCAAATTTTTATTTCATTTAATTTAAACGAAAATAAATAATACAAAAAACCTTTATCTTTATCGACACAATACATTTTTAATTTCTCTAGCCTCCTTTATCAAAATACGAGTTTTCATAAGAAGTGGAATTAGCAACTTTTCACTCTAAGCTAGCGATATGTACATAAATACGTATATAAGTATGTTTGCATATGCATTTAAGCAAATCCCTAAAAAAGAAAAATTTGTCGTATACAAGCAGTAACATTTCTTTGGCAAAGTTCTTTAAAATTATAGAGAAAATGAAGAGCAGAAATTCGAATAATTTTGAATAAATAAATGTAAACTAATAATTTCAATGAAAATATTGATATGTAATTAGAAACATTTTTTGTGCAACAATTATAGTAAAACTGCGTAGGTACTTAGTTTTTCTCTCTGACGTCAGGATGTTTTTTAAAAAGACTTTGAAATGTAAAAAATATGATTATTTCAAAAAATTATGTAAAAAATTCGGTGCAATGTAGGATAACAATAAGGGTATCATATTCGGTAGAACTATAACAGAATATATTTTTTGGTGCATAAGGGCGAAATTTTATATATCTGTGTTCGTATGGAAAAGTAGCTTATGTCGAAAGGTTGGCTTTAGTATAATGCGGCAATCCCTTTATTTTTTAAACGGCAAGGAATTTTTTGATGAGACTTAATAAGAATATTGACTTGCTAGTATCGGAACTATTTCTTCCACGTTTATTTGCTAAAAGTTGTTCAACGGCTTACCGCCAGTGAGTCATTCGCAATCGTATGCTGCGAATGCCGATTTATACTAAAGCCAGCCTTTCGACATAAGCTACTTTTCCATATGAACACAGAATATAAATATGCTTGAAAATTTGCAATATTTATTTCTGAAAAAATTATTGTTTGAGGACTAATATACACACACCTCATCATCGAATTTCGTCCTGCAAACTTTATTAACTTTAAAAGATATATTAAAAAGAAGATGTAAGAAAAAGATGTATTAAAAGCACATGTTCAAAACCTATTCGTCCTTGTAAACCAAAAAACTTGATTGCTTTTAAATTCTACAGAATTTTCTCTCTCATTTGGTACCCA
Organism: Rhagoletis zephyria; assembly: GCF_001687245.7. Lineage (NCBI taxonomy): Eukaryota > Metazoa > Arthropoda > Insecta > Diptera > Tephritidae > Rhagoletis > Rhagoletis zephyria. The sequence goes on from NW_016161122.1 coordinate 10,398, forward strand.
TATTGTTATTCTACATTGCACTGCATACATATGTATGTATGTATGTATTTTTTCATTTCAAGGAACAAGATAAGAGATGTTCGTTAGGCATTATATTTTTGTTAATAAGAAATTAAATTATAAAAAGAAAATGAAAGAAATAAGAAAATATCCCCCCCAAATCCCAGTCGGCCGAGAAACCCGAGTTTGGTTAACAATTACACTCTTGGTATTCTACTTCCGGAACAATTTCGTGCTAATTGAAATTTTTTTCTGATATGGCCATTTCTAATAGATTTTGTCGCTGAACTCAAATCTGAAAAATATGCACAGCATTTTAAAATACATCTCTTGTCCTTTTACAAACCGCACAGTGTTCTTTTTGAACAATGCATGCGAATTAATCGTAGCGCTTTCGACAGAAGCAGCATTTTGATACGAAACAAAATGGTTTTCAAAGCTAAAGTATATCCCTTTTAATTGTGGCCATTAAGCCACAATTACCCCTTGACCTTAAAAAAAAAATTGGTCAAAAGTACTGTTCTTCGAAAGAAACATGCAAAATCCACGATATCTATTCCAAAACAAAAAATTTATGTATTTTATTGTACTAGCATTATAGATTTTGAGACGAGCAACACGATTCCACTGTTCAAAATTCGAAAAAAATGTGAACACCTTGATTTAAAAATTGCATTATTTATTGCATTTTTTTCTATTTGCAGCTGCGCATCTTTCACTAAATTTTATATCCCTCGAACCATTGTTGCCAAACATGGGCTTTTCCTACCAAAACTGGTAGTTTTTTTTCCATTTGGTAGGTTGGTAGGCTTGATTGGATTTTGGTAGGTTTCGGGACAATGAGTAATAGTTATTTGCGAAAAATAGAAAATATGTACGTATGTATATCCAAACATTTTAGCAGCCCTTTTTACACAAATATTTCACCGGTGCGTTCGTATAATGGCGGCCGCAAACATGTAAATATACCTGATTCCTAAGTACAAACGTATACCTTATTATTGCCAATATGCAATACGGACATCCATATATCGTCACCTAAGGGTGAAAAGGTGCCAAGTCCATTTTTGAAATTTTTCAAGAGAGACGAAAAATCGATGTAGTTTCGTATTACCTGTCATTCTGCATCAAAAACTAAACTTTGAAAAAAAATGGACTTGGCAACTTTTCACATTTAGGTAGCGATATAATTTATGGCGTACTTGGACCAAGATTCCAGAAAAGTCTGCCAGTGGGCTCGTACTCAACCATATTTCAGGCGGAGGTCTTCCCAATCGAAGTTTGTGCGCGCGAATGTCATCATAGAAGGAAAATGAGGCCAGAATAAATATTATGTCGGAAATCCAGGCAGCGTTAAAGGCCTAAGAGTCTTTTAAAACGGCGTCAAGGCTTGTGAACTCTTGAATCACCTGCGAGCCCACAATAGCTTCACGCTGTGGAGGGTTCATGGATATGAAGGGTTTCAAGGCAACGAAAGGGCTGACTGTCTCGCAAAGCGTGAAGTGCAAATGGGTTTGCATGGTCCCTAGCCTTTCTGCGGTACATCTAAAGGATACACTGCAGACCTACTTAGGAGCTAACTGGGAATAATCTCAAATTGCTGCCCACTGGCGGAAGTCAAAGGGAACAAGACAATCGAAGATATGAATAACTCTTTCCAGCAGGATCTCCGAAAGACACCTTGAACTTAGAACTCTTACTGCCAACCTGACAGCACACTGAAAGTTAACGTACGGTTTTAATGAAATGGGCCTGTAGAGATGGACTGTAGGGCTTGTCGGCTGGTGAAAGAAACCCCAGAGTATATTCTATGTGCCTGTCGACGAAGCATGAATCGTAGATTGATACACCTTGGAGAACGATTGCCTTCTCCATCTAAAATTTGGAACAGTGCCTCATCCAAAGTGCTGAGCTTTTTAAATAGCCTAAGGTTGGAGTGATTACAATTTGGATTTAGCACAATATATCTTCTTAGGTCACAGCGCGGGTATATTCGACGTAATAATAATAATATCGTCACTAGACACGAATAAACACGACACGAAAAACTCTTTGGGCAGTTCTGGGGAATACTGTTGCACTCGAAAATATAGTTGACCGCGGACATAAGTTTATGGGTCTTTCTTCGCTGTCAAAGAGGCTAACGCGGCTTTATTTGCCGTCACCTATGTTAAGAGTCTTTCTTCGCCGAAATTTTTTTTACGCCTCTTTTTTCGCTATCAACTTTTGAGCTCGCGTCTATATTCGTATCTAGTGACGATATGTATGTATGTAGCTACACCTGCGTACTAAAACCTCTCCACTAACCACTCTTCCCGCGGCACTGCCATTTAAGGTATTACCTCACGGGGCTGGTTGGCCAGCAGGCTCGCTACGTTATTTAACCGGTTCTAGCTTGTTCAGATCACCTATGTTAAGAGTCTTTCTTCGCCGAAATTTTTTTACGCCTCTTTTTTCGCTATCAACTTTTGAGCTCGCGTCTATATTCGTATCTAGTGACGATATGTATGTATGTAGCTACACCTGCGTACTAAAACCTCTCCACTAACCACTCTTCCCGCGGCACTGCCATTTAAGGTATTACCTCACGGGGCTGGTTGGCCAGCAGGCTCGCTACGTTATTTAACCGGTTCTAGCTTGTTCAGATCGCCTTAGATCTTTAAGAATTCCAGAGATATGTGCGCACATTTTATGCCAGTTCTCTGCTGATTTTAACATGTTGCTACCCTGTAGTATATTTCGGGTTTCAGGGGCATAGCGAGGGCAAAAGAATACTATGTGTTCCGCGTTTTCAGCAAGGCCTGTGCAAGTCGGACAGTGTGGGGAATCTCCATGCCCAAATCTTTTTAGATACTCTCGGTAGGGGCCATGTCCCGAAAGAAACTGTGTCAAGTAGTAGTTCAAATCTCCGTGGGCTCTTTCCAGCCAGTTTTTAATGCATGGAATAAGCTTATGAGTCCACCTACCCTTTTCCAATTCATCCCAACGCTTTTGCGAGATCTCCATAGAGCGACATCTTTCCTGCTCTATAACTTCTTTTCGGTTTAAACTGGTACTTCCCGCAGATACCCGCTTATACACTCTTTGCATCTCGTTTGCCAGGATATCTACGGGAATCAGTCCGGCAATTACGAAAGATGCTTCGTCAGATATGGTTCGGAATCCACAAATAGTCCTTAGTGCGCTTAGGCGATACACATTGCTGCATACTCCAGGTGGACCTTAAAGTTTAAACGGCCATCAATCATTACCCCCAAATATTTGATTGTGGGCTTTGATATTATAGTTTCTGATCCAACACTGAGTCTTGTTGTCTCTATGACCTTTCTGCTACTTATCAATACTGCCTCTGTTTTGTGATCAGCGAGTTCTAGATATCTTGATGATAGCCATGCCTTCACTCTCTTTATAGCTTCGCTGGCTTTCCTTTCAATATCCTGTATATGCTTCGCTACTATTACTACAGCTATGTCGTCTGCGAATCCTATTATTTTTGTCCGAGGAGGCAAATCGATGCATAGAACCTCGCCGTACATTAAGTTCCACAGGAGAGGCCCGAGAACGGATCCTTGGGGTACCCCCGCGGAAACACTGTACGCCTCTATTCCTCTGTCGCTCCGGTACTTTAGTTCCCGTTCGGAGAGATAGCACCTAATTATTCTGCTATTGTAATTCGGGGCCTCCATTTTGATTAGGGTTTCCATTATGTGCTGCCAGCTCGCAGTGTTAAATGCGTTTTTCACATCTAGCGTTATAACAGCACAGTATTCCTTTTTGCCTCCATGCCACCTTTTCCCTTCGATGGCCTCTTTGGCTATGTCAACCACCGATTTAACAGCATCTATTGTTGAACGAGATTTCCTGAAGCCAAACTGGTGTGGCGACAGAAAGCGTCTCTCTTCTGCGATCGATGTAAGCCTGTTGCAAATAATTTTTTCGAGGATTTTTCCCAGTGTGTCCAATAGGCATATGGGCCGATAGGACGAGGGTTCCCCAGATTGCTTATTTCCCTTTGGTATTAGGATTAGGTTTTGGACCTTCCATCTTTTCGGGAAAATGCCCTCATTAAGACAAGTCTGAAACACATTTACAAATAAATCCTGGCCTCATTTTAATTGCAGCTTTTAAAGCCTTGTTGGGTATTCCGTCTGGCCCAGGGGCTTTTCCGTCTTGGATCTTCTTGCATGCGGACTCTAATTCATTAACCGTAATAACTGGGACATCAACAATTTCGTATCGTGTACAGTTTGGTACGACTTCTTCCCTTTGTGGAAATAGAGTCGTTATTATATCGCGCAGCCTTTCTGGGCACGTGATACTCAGTGCTTTCTTGCCCTTAGTTTTTGCAATTACTACACTATAGGCCATGCCTGACGGGTTTGCATCCGCTTCTTCGCATATTTTCTTAAAGCTTTCACGTTTGCTTACTTTTATAGCGTTTTTTAAGCTTTTTCTCGCCGTTCTTAGAGATGGTAGGTTTTCGTTGAAGTCTGGCCTCCCTCTGCTACGCTGCATTCTGCGTCTAGCACTCAGACACTGACGTCTAAGTATTTTTAACCGACTTCCAAAAAAAGGAGGAGGTTATCAGTTCGTCGGAATATTTTTTTTTTTTTTTATGTATGTTACCGCATAACTTTGGACCACGTGAACCGATTTCGACAATTCTTTTTGCATCGGATCCCATACTAATCTAGTTGAGATCCGATCAGTGGATCATGAGATATATATATATATTTTTGTTATATGGGAGTTGAAGTCGGTTTTCTTTTTGCTAAAAATTACTTGTTATATCGTTATTCCACCAATAGCATGGGGAATTTTGTTTCCTCACCACTCTTCGAGGCATAGCAGCATCACAGGCGCATGCGAGGTTACGAACCAGGTGGTCAACCTCGCTCTCTACCGAGCCAGCTTTGTGTTGAAACTCTTCCATCATGCAGGCTAGGACCTCTCCATCTAACATACTGTCTTTCCATTTTGGGCCTGTCAGATTTGGCATCTGTTTGGGTCGCCTCAGAGTTATATCCATTATTATTGCCTGATGGTCGCTGTGGGTATACTCCTCACTAACTTTTCAATTAATTTTTTGGGCCAAGGAGTCACTCGCCAGCGTTATGTCAATAATTGACCCAGTTCCCATTTTGCGGAAGGTGTATGTGGACCCGCTGTTTACTATTGATACGCCGAGTTGGGCAAAAGTTTCAAGCAGCAGCTCGCCTCTTTTATTTGTTAGTCCGCTACCCCATTCTGTTGCCCACGCATTGAGGTCACCGGCGATAATTAGCGGGGATTTCCCGTTTGCTTCTTCAGCAATGCTACGCAGCATAAGGGTATACTCTTCTTTATTCTTTATTTTTGTAAGGCTAGGTTTTGCATAACAACTAAAAATGCTAATTCCGTTTACCTCAACTCGAACGAAACCTTCACACATGCTGTGCCTTCCTTGAAATGCGAGTCCACCACAGAGCCATATAGCTGCAGCCTGTTTACTATCGCAAATCCACGCACAGTCATCTTTACACCTATAAGGTTCGCTTATAATCGCCATGTCTGCCTGAAGATCCCTTACTGTTTGTGATAGTAGATCTTGCGCTGCTTCACAGTGATTGAGGTTTATTTGGACTATTCTCATTTTTTCCTGTTTGTAAGAGCTTTCTTAAAAACTGGGCATCTATAACTGCCTGTAATATGGTCTATGTTCTCTCTCTTTTCCGCTCTATACAGAATACACTGTGGATTATTTTTACAATCTTTAGCGAAGTGCCCCTCAGTGCCACACTTTCTGCACTGATTCGACCGGTCAAATGTGCTACCGCAATTACGGGACATGTGGCCATACTGAAGGCATTTAAAGCATTTTTTCAGCTGGACCCTTTCGCGGATGCGACAGTTAACCGATCCTACCTTTACTTTCCCAAGCTGTATAAGTTTCTTAGTTTTTGGAGCAGGTAAGCTAATAGTAGCTGTTTGAGTGCCAGCATAAGCAGTGCGCAGACCAGTTATATCTGAACTCTCAATACCTTCAAGACCAGGCAATGATTTAATAGCATTGTATACCTCTTCTTTGGTTGTAACCTCATCGATGTCTTTACATTCTACCAGGATTCGGTGAGTAAATGTCTTTACCGAAGCATCGTCCCCTAGGGTAGCACTCACAAGGGCCTTTAATTCCGCCGACTTTGGGCATGATTTCGCGAGTTCGATAAGAAGATCGCCTTTCTGGGTGCGTCGTATTTTGGATACGGAATCCCCGAAACTCTTAAAGTTCTCATCACTCTTAACCTTTTTTAGGATGTCGGCATACGAGCTTTCACCTTTTTTCTCTATGATGATTGCGTCTGGCCTCAGTTTTCCTGTGGTGGCAACATTCTTCGGTTTGGGCCGTTTTTCCTTCTTTTTGACCTCGGTCCACTCGCTGTCTTTATTTGCTTGCACTGTGGCCGTAGAATCCATTGTAGGCCCGTTTTCTACGGGTTGTGGACATCCCTGTTGACTTCCTCCGTTCCTTCTGCGTTTATTCGCCGGGGAGCCGACAGCTTCAGTAGCCGCTTTTCTCCGAACGGAGCCAGGCTTTGCTCTTGGTCATGGCGACGTTTGTGTGCTTCCAATAACACAGACTGCCTCGTTATATTTGCACTTGCATTTTTCTGCAGCAGCCTTTTCGTATAGAGACCGGATATTCTCGATAACATCTCTCATCGGTTGGTGGATAGTACGCCGTTTGCCGTCTTTTTCCTTTAGCATCGACGCAAGACATTTTATGTGCACCCCTAGCCTTTCAAATGTGGTTCCCACTCCTAAGTTTTCTAAAACCTTTGGTTGCTTTGCGGGCAGACCCACTTCGTTAGAGTTATGGAACCCATCCACTGGGGGAGTTCCGCACGTTGGGGTTGTCACAGGGGAGCGAGATAGTTTTGAGCTCCTCTTAAAGGGATTTAAGTCGCCTTCTCTACAGATTTCCAAACTCCAGTTATTTGGTGTAGCGTTTTTGTTGTTTGTGGTTTTTTTTATCCATTTTGATTGTTGGGTCCCCACTCAGGGCCGTTATCTCTATTCGTATGCGTAGTTACCTATTTGATCCCATGGTTGTCTATGTAAACAGTGAGGCCATGGCGAGGGTTGAGACAAACCCTTATGGGATCTTGAATCAGGGCCAGATCGGTATTAGTCAGGATCGCTTCAACTGAGCCTACACAGCCGACTGAACGGTGACGAATAGAGAGCGTTTCCTGCGTCTTGCCAGAGTTTTAACGGGACGGGGGCGACACTAACATTAGCCCGAAAGCCATTTCTGCTTGATGTCACTCAGGCATACTCAGGTAACGGAATACTAGTATCACCAGCTCATAGCAGACTTATCCTAAACGGGTTTCCAGTATGCCAGGTGTTAAAGCCTTACTGGACTCGGCTTTAACTTGAAGTAGTTTTGGAGGTACACAACGAGTAAAGAGTTTAGTACTCCTCTCAGCACGTGGATGATTCCATTTAGATCCGTAAGTTGGCCATCGCCAAGACTTTCCTCTGCGCAACGTTCGAGAACGCTGCCTGATTTTAGGCGGTTGGAATGTTTGCATTTCCAATCCCTTTTACTCGTGTTGAAAAGGCGGGACGCCAGGGTTAAGATCCGCTCGTAGAACCTGGATGGAATGCATTTGATTCCATTCCGGCCTAAGTCACCCGGGCGGAAAGCAGTAGTTTCCGCTCCAGCTTCTAGTCCATCGCCATCTTCTAGGTCTGGGCGGAAAGCAGTAGTTTCCGCTCCAGCTTCTGGCCCTTCCCACTCTTTTAGGTCTGGGCGGAATGCACTGATTCCGCTCCGACCTCAAGCACATCTTTTGGAGCTCTTGCTCGAACTTCAACGCCGTGCTCTGGTGGGTTAACCACTAAGAAGTTTAATCATACCTACTTTCGCAGGTGTGTCCTTACGTTGTGCCTTCTCCATAATTACAGTTTTGTCCCAAACTGCTAGGGTTGGTGGGTATTTCAGAGGGTATACTTCCCGCCATCCTCCTACTTCCCGAGACGCACGAATGCCATTCGGGGCACACACACCAAGTGGATTTTAGTCGCCTTTTACGACAAGCATGCCTTACTGCAGGTATATTCTCGCGCCTATGTATGTATGTGTAAAGAGACATATGTACATATGGATAAGTCTGTACAGTAAAATTAATCGTTATAAGCAGTTCATTTGTTTTTAATAATCTAGTTGGGTTTTAGTTTTTCTAAATGTTATATGTTTTTAAAAAATTTGACATTGTAAACAAATATTAAAACTCAAAAAAATTTTTGGTAGGTTTTGATTGGTTATGGTATGGAAATTTTGGTAGGAAAAAAAATGTTCTGTGGCAACGCCGCCTCGAACAATCAGTGCAATTCAAGACCTTTAATTTGAGCCAAGGTAGAAACTCTAGGCCCTCTGAGAGCCAAGTTATAACAACTTTGAACCAAACTTCGAAATTGCTGTCCTAGATTTTACTCCGAAATTAGAAAAAAAATCGAATGAAATTTCGAAGTTTAACTTCAGAATCGTAATATTTTATCTCTCAAAGGGCCTAGAGACTTCTACCTTGGCTTAAATTAAAGGTCTTGAATAGCATTAAAACTTGACTTGTTGTTCGAGCTGCATGCAAATCATAAAAATTCAATATATGTGACCTGGTCTACGGAAAGGGGGCTTAGGTGTCAAAAAATCAATTTTCACTTTTTGGTTGATTCGGATGGAAGATGAGATGCTTTTTCACGTGGTGAAAAGCAGAAAATCCTAACTTGCTTAGAAGTGTACTAAAAATGTAGAGAAAGAAGAGTAAAAATACGACAAAATATAATTTATTGGTAATGAACAAAATACATTGAATTATAAGCTATAAAGACATGATTATACACTAGAAAAACGTATTATGGGCCAAAAATAATAATGCTGAGTAGTTTATGTATTTTTCTTTGTTGTCGTTTTCCTTGAGATCTTTTTACGTGTTGATCCTGAGGAAGATGGACCTGGTTCCTCGTCTGGTTTGAGAACATCTTCACTTGTTTTTGCCTTCCGTTTCTTCGATGGCAAATCTTTCATCTTCAATTCATCATCACTGAGTGAAGAAATGTATTTTTGATAAATTGAGGACTTCGTCTCGCTGGATGGCAGTTTCATTATCCGAAAATCCTTAAATTTTGGGAGTCGTCCGGGCAGTGGAAGAGCCATTAAATCGGCTATAGACTCGATGAATTTAACAGCTTTTTCGATGTCAGCCGGTTTAAATGACTTTGGATGTGTACTCGGTTTATTTGCCAGTCCGTGTTGGTGCACTGTTACACCCTGTGCGTGAAAATGACGTACTAAATTTTCGTAACGCTTCGTCGTACAGGCATGTACATAAAGGAAAAACGAACGACAAACAGGTACTCTGTAGAAGGTAAATTGAATTCTATGCCTCATAACTTCTGTATCCTGTCTCTGTCCATATTTCTTCCGCCCAGCAAGCTTTGCGTATACACTTTCTAGCTTTTCGTTACTCATAATTCCAGCTTCGATGTGACTTAGTATCACTAAATCAAGTTCATTTTTCGACATCTCTAAACAATTGTTCCGCGTACTCTCGATCATTTCCCGTGGTATCAGTGTATGGCATTCATTATTACAACAATCTTTTGACAGAAATTTTGTTACCAGCTCCTCCTCCTTTACATCAACAACATACAGGTCCATCTTAACAAAAGTTTGTTCGGTATCATCTTCTGCCTGAGATACACATACTTCGTCTTCATCATCATCGCTCTCTTCATAGTTTTCATCATCGTTTTCATCATCCTTTTCATGGAAATATTGTCCGTATACGGCACTGAACTCCTCATCAACACTCATGTTTCATTTCATGCGAAATGCGAAGACGATAATCAACAGAAACAGTAAACGTCACTTCTTCAGTGTTACTTTTTTAAATGTTCCACACTAGCAACTTACACGATGAACTATAATAATATTCCGACCAACAACAACACTCACTGGACCAACAACAACACTTACTGGACGTCCGGTGCGGAGAACAATTAACGAGATAATGAGAAACTGACGAAACGAGTTGCTTACTTTTGACAGCTTTTTCACAGAAAACTAGTTTTCGCACGTAAGCTCCCTTTTCGTAGACCAGGTCACATACATATATTGCATTTTTCAAATTCAGGAGTTGATTTTTTTTCGTTTTTTAAACAGTTGAATCGTGTTTCTCGTCTCATATTTATAATCTGCCTTATCCTGAGTTTCACCTTCAAAAAATTCACCCGAAAATTTGTCATCCGCTCATAGTAAAACCATGGAAACCAAGAGTCAAAAGTGAACCGGTTCGGGGAAAATGAAACTCATGACAAGGCTGAATATTAGTGTAATAAAAAATACAAACATTTTTTTTTTTTTGTTTTATTATTATAGGGTTGCCAGAAATCAGTACAACAGACTTTTTCATGCTATAAAAATCAGTACATTTCAGTACACTTTTATTCCAAACAGAATTATGAATGTAAGTAGCAGACAATACTTTGAAACGCCAGAGTACTTGTTTTTAGTAATATCTTGGTATGGGTAAGACTTCCTCAAGTGGGCCCCAAATTTACCGAGATTATACTATTATTACCAAGAAAAGGAAAAAAAAAATTTTGTACGCCAATAATTTCATTGTATGGTTTAATGTTTTTTAAATCTGCGCCCACAAAATTTTTTTGATTCGGACACTTACTTTCAAAGAAAAATAAAAATTTCCAAAACACTGCAAAAATTTTCAATTGTTGATTAAAAAAAAAACTATTTGGAATTTTGCAACAAAATTCACACAGAGTACTTTTCGACTAAAAAACTCGGCGCTGCCTGATTATCATTGAAAAATATTAATCTTGGTAAATTCTGGGCCCGCTTGAGGAGGCCTTACCCGTTTATAAATAAAATGTTGTTCATAAAAAATAAAAATGTTATTCATTTTAATATGAGTATACACATTAACATGTAGTAGGAGATACCTTTATAATATTACAGGAGCCAATATTTTATTTTATATACATGACATTTTTTAATAGCAATAATGAGATCATTTCCACTTTCAGTGTTTAAATAGTCAAAGAACTCTAAACATTATACTGTCACGATAATCATCACTCAGATCACTCAAACCTTAAAGCGGCCCTGTATTTTTAAAGCAGTCTCAAATATCGGATTGCTGTCAACGCACACACATATTCGGATTGACCTATGATTCAATAATACAAGGTTGATAATTATTGACAGCCGCGGTTTGACACTCCCTTACAAAAGGTTGCATTTACGAAGGATGGAGAAAGGGGAGGAATGAAATCCATTGCTGCGAAAATGATAGTTGTTGTTGTAGCTATATACACCCTTGAGGAAGGCACAGGGTTGTGTGCTGCTATTTAATGGCCTTCCTCAGATTTTTTCTTAGATTTCAGGGTTGTGTGCTGCATTATTATTAGATAAATAAAATTAAGTATTTAACAAATCTTGATCTTATTAAAAGAAAATTATAAATGGTGCAGTAATTAAACAAATGCATAAGATGAATCCAAAAAATGAATGCCAAAATCTAAAAAATTATGTACAGCAATATAAAATAAACATAATAAATATTTAAATACTTAAGTATCCTTCGGTCTTGTTTCTATCACCGAATCAAATAAAGGTTTCGTAAGTAAATGTGTACATTTTGTACTAANTCATTTCCACTTTCAGTGTTTAAATAGTCAAAGAACTCTAAACATTATACTGTCACGATAATCATCACTCAGATCACTCAAACCTTAAAGCGGCCCTGTATTTTTAAAGCAGTCTCAAATATCGGATTGCTGTCAACGCACACACATATTCGGATTGACCTATGATTCAATAATACAAGGTTGATAATTATTGACAGCCGCGGTTTGACACTCCCTTACAAAAGGTTGCATTTACGAAGGATGGAGAAAGGGGAGGAATGAAATCCATTGCTGCGAAAATGATAGTTGTTGTTGTAGCTATATACACCCTTGAGGAAGGCACAGGGTTGTGTGCTGCTATTTAATGGCCTTCCTCAGATTTTTTCTTAGATTTCAGGGTTGTGTGCTGCATTATTATTAGATAAATAAAATTAAGTATTTAACAAATCTTGATCTTATTAAAAGAAAATTATAAATGGTGCAGTAATTAAACAAATGCATAAGATGAATCCAAAAAATGAATGCCAAAATCTAAAAAATTATGTACAGCAATATAAAATAAACATAATAAATATTTAAATACTTAAGTATCCTTCGGTCTTGTTTCTATCACCGAATCAAATAAAGGTTTCGTAAGTAAATGTGTACATTTTGTACTAAGCAATAATAACACTGGTCGACGGCCAAAATTTACCAGAGACGCCGTTATGAAATTCGTATGTAAAATCACCCCCTGATTACGAAAATCAAGGTTATTTTTAATTTTATGGTACCGTTTTTGAGATATTTGAAATTTACCGTTTTTGCAAAAAAAAAAAAATTGGGTCCACTTAATCATATATATCTCAAGAACGAATTAAGCAATTCCAAAACGGTTTGAAGCTTTTAAAAGGCAATAAAATTTTCTATAAGCTGTGCATACAACACTTTTTGCTAGGCCCTGTAGATTCAAAGATAACGAACAATCATTACCGATTTTTTCAATTTTTTTTGTAAAAATATAAAAAAAATTGTACTTTGCGGGGAAGGATCTCGAAAACCTTTTATTTTTTTGCAGATTTTTTTTT
>NW_016161122.1:23908-54820 GCF_001687245.7 Rhagoletis zephyria
TTTTTTTTTTTTTGCAAAAACGGTAAATTGCAAATATCTCAAAAACGGTATCATAGAATTAAAAATAACCTTGATTTTCGGAATCAGGGGGTGATTTTACATAAGAATTTCATAACGGCGTTTCTGGTAAAGAGAAAAAGTTGAAATTTGTGGTCCAGTGTAATGCTATATACACCCTTGAGGAAGGCAAAGGGTTGTGTGCTGCTATTTAATGGCCTTCCTCAGAATTTTTCTTAGATTTCAGGGTTGTGTGCTGCATTATTATTAGATAAATAAAATTAAGCATTTAACAAATCTTGATCTTATTAAAAGAAAATTATAAATGGTGCAGTATTTAAACAAATGCATAAGATGAATCTAAAATATGAATGCCAAAATCTAAAAAATTATGTACAGCAATATAAAATAAACATAATAAATATTTAAATATTTAAGTATCCTTCGGTCTTGTTTCTATCACCGAATCAAATAAAGGTTGGTAAGTAAATGTGTACATTTTGTACTAAGCAATAATAAAATAGTAAAATGATATTATAATGCTCTAATAATTAAAGAGATTAGTAAAACAAGCTTTAAAATTTTAAGGAAGTGATGAAGTTATTATTTTTTCATTTAAAACTTTTTATTACTCTGGGCCTGTACCAATGAGTAGAAAAGTGCTATGGTGAAAAAAAAACTTTTTACTATGGTAAGAAAATTTTACATTTCCGCTGTGCCAATTCGTGAAATGAAAGCCATGCGTTTATTAAACAAAAAACACTTCAAAACCGTCAGGTAGGTGTGATTCTTGCTCGGCTCGGCTTGTTATTGCTAACATTTAAATTTCGAGGAATTATAAAACAAGAGCATAAAATGTACAGATTCTTGATGAAATTCCACGAAAATTATTACCTGCATTGTTTTTCGCGTAAACAGAAGAAAAATAAATAGAAACACATATTCGCCATGGCGGCAGTAACACCAGAGAAGTATTTTTTCTGTAGTTGCGCATTTTAGGGCCAGGTTTTCAGTGCCAGCTGGCTGACATCTGATTGGCTGATCCTAGTTTAAGCCAGCCAGATCGGGCGTTTAAACTGAGTTTAAACCACGGCCGTGCACTGAAAAACTGGGCCTTAGTGGCATCGCTTTGAGCGTTCAGATAATAGTTTTCATTTTGCACAAAAAAGGTAATGAAACAAGTTTTATTCCAATAGTTTACATAGTAAGTCATTTACGTATATAATTTTATGTAGAATTATTTAATAGATTTCGTTTTACACTATACTTTTTGAAACTACTATGAGCAAATTATTTTCTGTTTCTGAAAAGCAACCCTGCGTGCTTAGAAGGCGTGGGTACCAATAATTTTATCCCTGGCATACTCATCCCCGAGGAAGGCAGTCGACAAATTCACCCAAGGTTGTTTACTGGTTATATTGTGCCTTTGAGTCACCGCCTTAAGTGCAGTGCAAACAAGCAATGCAAGAATAACGAAATGTGGATTCAATTTCTAATGACGGCGATCGAACACTAAGTGGAACACCCAACGTGTATCATTATGTTAAGCATAGAGGCGTAAGCGTAGAATCTAAGCGTGTGTATAAATAATCGTAGAACCTAAGAATACTTGCGCAGAATACTTTGAACGTTGAGGAGTTGATGTCGCTCGTCGGGACCTCTCTTTTCTTTAAATAAAACTGTAAAATTAAATCGAAGTGTTTATTTTAATGCGTTTCGTTCGGGAGTCAATAGCTAGCATTTCAATACATATTTTAATATTACTTTTAATTTGAAATTCACTTTCTAAAATTTTAATTAGAAGCCGGTTTCTCTCTTTTCGCCAGGAAGCAAACTTTATATTTAAGTTAGTTCCTCTCAGGTGCTTCGTTTGTACGTGGTATTGAAAAAACAAAATTACATATTTATTCAAACTGTGGAAAGAGACCTCTATTGAAGGATTGCATCCGTATTTCCTCATGGCTTAAATTACATATTTATTCAAACTGTGGAAAGAGACCTCGATTGAAGGATTGCATCCGTATTTCCTCATGGCTTAAATTATTTTTTCAACTGCGCAAAAACTTTGAAAGACTAAGAATTCGCTAAAAAGAGTATCTAAATTGAGTCAGTAAATTGAGAAAAACGAATTGTAAGTTGTAGGCAAAGCCATTCAATTATTAAAATTTGTTGTTATTAAACTGAAAGTTATTTTCGAGATAACTAACAACACTCGACAAAAAACGTCAGCCCTCTGGTAGATAGTGACCCGCAATATGCCCATAAAACGATTGCTCTTTTATATTAATTTCTTGCGCATATCAAACATTACCGAAAACAAGTCAACCATAATTAAATAATCTTCTTCTTACTTTTTAAGTACATTTTAAGAAAGTTGCAACGTTATGTAAAAATCTTAAGCAAATCGTAAAGTATTTTGTTTGTGTA
This sequence comes from Rhagoletis zephyria, assembly GCF_001687245.7. Classification (NCBI taxonomy): domain Eukaryota; kingdom Metazoa; phylum Arthropoda; class Insecta; order Diptera; family Tephritidae; genus Rhagoletis; species Rhagoletis zephyria. The sequence continues at coordinate 26,333 of NW_016161122.1, forward strand.
AAATAATATTACACAAACAAAATACATGGGCAAAATTTACCGATCACCGAGTTACCGCGTACTAAGCTCGGTGGGAGGAACCCTATTACAAATTTGATTGCTCAGAATTGAAAAATCAGTACAAATCAAATTTAAAAAAATCAGGACATTAGCGTACTGATTGAAGGAATGAATAAAATCAGTACGAAAGTAGAAACATCAGTACTGTACTGATAAAATCAGTGCGTCTGGCAGCCGTATATTATTATATCCGTTGGATTTTGCATTTTGTTTTCGAAGAACACTATTTCTGACCATTTTTTTGGGTCAAGGAGTGATTGTGGCTCAATGGCAATATTTTTCCTTGAAAGGCAATTATATTAGCTTTTAAAGCCATTTTGTTTCATATCAAAATATTGCTTCTGTCGAAAGCGCTACGAATAATTGGGATGAAGTGTTAAAAAAGGGGAGCGTCTCATTACAAATTGTACATCGCAAAATTCTGCTAAATGTTAATAAATTCTGCTCGATCAAAATTCTGTATTTTTTTAATTCTGCTTTTTCTAATTCTTCTTTTTCAAAATTATGCTATTGAAAGTTCCGCATTTTGAAATTCTGTCTTACAAAATTCTACTTTTCGTACTTTCGTCTTTCAAAATTCTGCTTTTGTGGCAGATAAAATCTGACAAAATTTACCATATTCGCATCTTTGGCTGTGTGCCAATCGGTAACTTTTTCTCCGTGGTGAGACGGGTTGGAAAAATTTACTATGGTGTACGAATAAATTGAATTTTGCTGTGCCAAATGCAAAGTAAAATTTTGACAATTGAAAAACCAAACAAACGCTCGTGCGAATGCTTTTTTTTGTGTTTGCGGAAATTGTTAAAATTGATATCTACTTTATCACTTGCAAGTAAGGTACGCCTTTTTATGCTTTTTTCAGCTTTCATTATACCCGAGCGCACTTGTGCACAAGGGTATTATAACTTTTTTCACATAACGGTTGTTTGTAACAGGCAAAACGAATCGAGATAGATATAGACAAATGTATACATAAATGATCAGAATGAAAAGAGAAATCGATTAAACGGTGACTGTCTGTCCGTCCGTCCGTCTGTGCACACGATAACTCGAGTAAAAATTGAGATATCTTAACGAAACTTGGTACGTGGACTTCTTTTGGGCATAGGACGGATGGTATTGAATGGGCGAAATCGGACAATAACCACGCCTACCTCCCATATAACGGTAATTTTCAGAAATACGAAAAGTGCGTTATTTTAGTAACTACTGAAGATAATTCACTCAAAATTGATATTTACAATGACAATGAAATTGAATTACAATTAGACGAAAAATAAGAATATTAAAANGCTTATGATACAATTTTGGAAAATGGGCGTGGCACCGCCCACTTATGATCACATATATGTATCTCGCTAACCGTTCTAGCAATTTGAACCAAACTCGGTATGTTTATTGTGCTTGCCACATAAAAGCAAAGCGTTGCAAAATTATTGAAATCGGACTAAAATTACGACCGCTTTTCATATAACGGTATGTTTCAGAAATGCTTGAAACTGCAATATTTAAGGACGCTAATTTACTTAAAATTTATACACCCCGGCTTATCGTGTAGCGGTAGCTTTCGGAAAGGTGGAAAACATATATTTAATAATTGCGCCGGGTATTTAATGTTCGGCTCCGCCCGAACTTATACTTTCTTACTTGTTTTGATTTTGACTCTTTATTACCGCCAAACAATAGTTGCGTTTCCCAACTTTTCTGGGTTAAAACCTCTAAAACTGTCAAATAACAAAAGAAGCCAGAGAACCGAGTACGGGAACGCTTTCTGGTAAATTCCTGTAGATTCTTGCAACTTCTTACGAGTTAGGGAACGCAACTAATATTAGGAAGTCACTTCGAGTTGCACATACATACGCGTTCCACAAGTAAGTTTTAGAGTTTCTTTGATATACGCTCACAGTTTGAACTTTGCTCGAGTTTTTCTACAAGTAGAGTGTGGAACAAACCTATTTGGTATGTATATATATATTTAGAAGCTGTCAAAATTTTACCTAGCCCCATGAGCTAGGTAAAATTCTGATGTTTGTATTCACCACGAGAAATATGTATTAAATTTTTGGTTTGATCCGTCAAAATTCCATATTCCGACTTACATAAGTAATTTCGTTTTTAATAGTTTGTATAAGCTGCTTCTTTTAAATTTCTTGTTATCCTTTCTGGAAATTTGAGATTTTGCAAAAATAAGTTCTTGTAAATTCAATACAAGATTATAGAAACTGGAAATTGCTTCCTACAACAACTACTTTTTGCGGCGATGCCACCCTTCGCCACGGTTTTACGTTCTAGAAAAGGTTTCTGTTTCCGATGCATGCTGTCATGCACTGACCAAAATTCAGGAGAATATTTCGCGTTATGATTATATCCAGTAATAAAAGTTTTTTCAAACTAATTAAAAATACTGAAAATCAAAATTCTGTATTAAAATATAATGTAAACAATGTTAAATTGGATATGTCATTACTTTAAAAAGTGCGCACTTTATTTTAAAACAGAATTTTGTAATTCAGTATTTTGAAAAGCAGAATTGTCAAAAGCAGAATTTTCAAAAGGCAGAATTTTGTTAAGCAAAATTTCGTGTTCCGAATTTTGTAGTATCAGAATTTCGATACCAACCCTTAAAAAAGCACACTGTGGGCCGTCGAGTTAGCTCGAATATCATATTTTTCAGTCGAGAAATGTAATTTTGAAATTTTAAAATTACTACGGAGTATTTTTCTCAAAAACATATGACTTAAAACATATGATTTATAAAAATATAATTCATTTATAAACAATATATAATATAATAAAATAAAATGTCTATCATACGTGGGCGTACACAATTTTTATTTTTTTCAGTGCATCCAATGTTTCTACTTTTTGTTTACTTTTACTTGAGAATTGTCAAAATCGGCAAATCTCTAGTAGCGTTTTCTGGAACGTGCCACATTTGTTCGCTACATAGTGATGTGATAAAAAGAAAAGCTGCAGCACTCCGTAAGGTTGCAGAAATCTCTCAAAATATATTCGAAAAATATCTTGATATGAAAGGAACGGCTTTACACTGCCAAGGAAAAAATAGCCAAAACTCAACGCATCTTCAATCTTGTACTTTATTATACTAAAATTATTTTTTTTTTAGATTCTAATTAAAATGTTTGCAATTTAAGTGCAACCTTGCAGAATTTTTTTAATTGTTGTACAAAGTTTGATCCAAAACCTGAGATCTCCCACATTTTTAGGAAATCCACACTTTTTTCCAGATTCTACCACACAGAATTTTTCAGTCCGATCACTGGAGCCGTACACGAGTTGATTTTCGTCGCGGCGCACAGTGGAGCAAAAAATAGCCCAAATATGAACCGATTTCAAGTTTCTTTAAAAAAGAGATAATTAAATTTCGCGTCGATCTATCGTGGCGAGTTTTTAAAAAGCTTTAGTTTGTTATTTATTCGTGTTGAAAACTGAAAGAAAAAAAATGTTTACGTTTGAATGCTTCCAATTTTTTAGAAAATACTTGAAATTAATTTCAAATGCCTGCAAGCATTTTAAAAAAATTTCATAAACATTTTTCCATAGGATACATTTAATCAAAAAATGTTTTTAATTTGTCATCTATACTATTAAGGCGACCAGAATTTTTTTAAATTCCAGGAGGACAAATTCTCCACATTGAAAACACAGAAACTTAACTGCTCAAAAGTTATAAAATTTTTAATGAAAACAAACTTTTTTACATGGTATTTGCATGGAAAATTTCAAATGCCCACCGACACCCCCAAAAATGTCAGGGTCGGCCGCTGAGCCTGTGTTATTTTGGATTATGTACTTGGATGTGAAATAAAACTTTTTGTAAAATTGTTTAATCATATTTGCGCTCCAATGCAACGAACATACTTGTTTTAAGCCATCTTACAAATGCTTTTATCAAGACAGAAAATCCCCACACACAAATATTACCTCTGATAAAACTTATACAGATCTGGCAAACAAAATTACATATGGTACGCAATAATTTTCGCCTGTGAAGACGCGACGTTAGCTAGTCTTTCATTATTGTAAAGGATAATATATTATCCTCATACAATACAAAATACTCTCATGACAATAGCAATACATGCACACTTTTTCACTAATACATGCATACTTTTCCACTGGAACAATTTTGACCACTAATACGTATATCTTCATTGTCTTGACAGCATTGCCCAATGTAAACGCGCCGTTAGCTCCCTAAACTTTAATTAGAAACAGAGATTATCCATAGAAAATTCGTCCCTCGTTAATCTGTAATTATAAAATAACCTCAGATTAAACCGATAACCTTTCGGTGTCCAACCTAGTTTTATCGATCATTTTTGCGAAGAAGGAGATATGCCAAATTAAAAAGTAAACAAAAATGGACGCTAGCAATTAAGAGATGTTTGTAAAGGTAGTTTTAAACAAATATTAAGCTAAAATGTATTTAAATTGCCTAATATAGCGGACAACTGATCATGGTAGCACATAGAAGAAACTTAACTTTTCCTTGAGGTGAGAGAATAACAAGCACAACAAATTTGACAGCTAATAATCTAAGATTTGCCTGTGTAGACGGGGTGATTAAAAAATTAGCTTTGATTGAGATCATATTTATATGTGAATATACTTTAATACAGCTTTCCCACGGCAGCGTGAACTACTTTGTTCGCTCCTCCAATTACGATCGCGAATTACCCCATTCCCACGAGCACATTCTTAATTCGATTTGGCAGTTCTATATCTCTGTGTATTGTTTTTTGTTCTTCGCTACATAATTGATGCAAAATGTAAGTTATTGCTAAAAATGTATAATGCCGTTTAAAGTACAAACCCGCGTATCACGATAATGCAAAACCCCGTAGGTAAGGTCACCAGATTTTACAGGAGAGAGTAAAAATATATGCTACTCTTGATCAGCGGTATTGCAACTATGCTGTTATTTTACGGTATATGGTCTAATATCGATATATAGGATTTATGCCTGGAGCTTCCTATGCGCAAATCTAATTTTTGGCCACAAATGTCAGTTACGAGGTTTTGCCCAACGACGATAGGCGGTTTTGCATTTTAAAAGTGTATTAAATTGGTCATGCACATATGTATGTATAAACTTTACTTTTCGTACTCAGAAAAAGCGCCAGTGTAGATTTGTGATAAAAATTAGAGACGGCAGCGATTTGTTCGTAATTCGCAAGATAATTGGACCTGAATTATCAAAATTTTGTATGGCGAATAACGTAATTCGAAGGGTAATTGGAGTGCGCATTATGAATGAGAGCGCGAACTGCGTGATTGGGGCACCGTGGGAAAGTTGTATTAAATACTAGCTTATACCCGCGGGTTTCACCCCGCGCTTTTATACAAATATGAAAAACAATTTAATGATGTTAGATTTTATTTCTGTGCCCATTTATAGCTCGTTATTTTTTAAGCGAGTTAAGGTATTAAGGCCGTTTAAAACTATGAAATTATAAAATCTCGTCTGCGCGCTAGGCATACGAAAGATATCAATCCCTCTAAGTTTACCTTAAAAGGGTTCCAGGTATACGGCGCGTGAACGTGTAACCTGCTTAGAGGTGCCACGGCGGGTTCTAATATTTCCAACTCAAATTTAGTAACCTGGCCTTGATAAAATACCACTTCTCATTACTGTAGCAAATGCCTCAAGAGAGCTTTAGATTACAAGGCCGAACCCGGCTCTCCCTTTTCCATTTAATGAAATTTATTGTGTCAGTTCGGCACTTATAAAATAAATCTCCATAACAAATTTAAAATACTTCTAGAGATTTTCTATCCTTCCAGAGATATGTATTAAGAAGTTTTTAGTATGTATGGGAGGCGACATGCCTCCTCTTTTAATAACTCACATTTTTTCCATGAGCAATTGATACATTTCGTATACACAACTCAATACCAAGTTCCAGTATTCTTCCACAAACACTTCAAGGGATATGTGGCAAGAAAAAGTAAATTTGTACTGGAAGTGCTACGCCCCTTTTTCTTATAACCCTAATCTTCTTCCATGAATTTAGAATTGATTTTACATACCCCAGTACCAAGTCCCAGTACTCTACCATGAACACCTCTAGAGATAAGCAGTATAAAACAGTAAATTTGTACGGCAGGAACCATGTCCCCTTTTCGAATAACGCAAATTCTTCTCCATGAGAATGGAATTAATTTTGTATACACATCTCGGTGCCAAGTCCCAGTCCTCGGCAATAAACACCTCCAGAGATATGCAGCATAAAAAAATTAATTTGCATGGGAGTTGCCACACCACCTTTTCCAATAACTCTCATTTTTCTCCATGAGTATGGTATTAGTTTCACATACATACATGCATACATATGTATTTCCATACCAAGCTTGAGTGCTTTACCCCAAACATTTGAAGAGATATGCAATATGAAACTTTCAGTCAGTATGGGAGGATCTTCGCCTCTTTTCCAAAAACGTCCATTTTTATCCGTGAGTATGAATATGATTTCACACAGTGTTGGCAAAATGTTAATCTGACTAACGATTAAAATGTTAATCGCGTTTGACGATTAAAATTAATTAGTCGTAATCAACTGTACGATTAATGATAACATTTTTTTATTCGTTAATCGCTGGCTGCGATTACATTTAATTAATTTAAAACATTAATCGTTAATCCAATTAAAAATAAAATCTGATTAATTTGTCTAGTTTGTCCGAGTTTGAAACCAAACACCAGTTATAGTAATTATTTTGTGTTTTACGCTTATAAAAAGCACATAATATAAAAAAATTATAATTATTGTTATTAGTAATACATAAACTGGGAACTTTTACAAACCTAGTTTGTAAAACGTTTGTTGGTATATATCTTAATGAAAATGCACACCAAATTGCTTAGATTGATGAGGAAACCCGACTTAGCCATACCGGATTAACTTGCTTTGTGTGCACAGGGAAATTCCAGCATAACTTAATTAATCACCAAACCTACTTGATCAAATTAAGAGTTAATGATTAAAAATTAATTTTTTAATCGCGGTTACGATTAACTGTTTAGTCGGATTAAAATTAATCATGATTAACTGTAATCAGATTGAATTTAATCGAATTAACTAACTAATTAAAACATCAATCGATTAATGCCAACATTGATTTCACATACATATCACTATACCAAGTTTCAGTTCTCTCCCACAAATACTTCCAGAGATATGTATGTAATATGAAAATTCCAATTTGTATGGGAGGGGCCTTGAGTTATCGGACTTACTTTCAGTCTAAGACCATCCTTCCGAAATCCGTAGTAAGTGTACTAAATTTCGTTCTGATCGGAAAACCGGTTAAGGAAGTAGCCTATTTTTCAATCCAGGTCATAAGCTATCTGCTTGCAAAATTTCATGCAAATCCGTTCAGACTTTTCCGCGTATTAACTTAATTAAACTTTTTTAGCAGGTGGAACTCTTAAAAAAGTAGCCTATTTTTCAACCTAGCTCATAAGCTATCTGTGTGAAAACTTCCATGCAAATCAGTTCACTCATTTCCGCGTATTAATTAAATTAAACATTTCTAACAGGACTTTTCCGCGTATTAACTTAATTAAACTTTTTTAGCAGGTGGTAACTCTTAAAAAAGTAGCCTACATTCTAACCTAGGTCATAAGCTATCTGTGTGCAAAATTTCATGCAAATCCGTTGGGCCGTTTCCGCGTATTAATTTAATTCAACTTTTTTAACAGGTGGCAACTCTTCCAAAAAATTCGCCTACTTTCCATTGTTGGTCATAAGCTATCTGCTTGCAAAATTTATGCAAATCCATTCAGTCGTTTCCGCGTATTAATTTAATTCAACTTTTTTAACAGGTGGCAACTCTTCCAAAAAATTCGCCTACTTTCCATTGTTGGTCATAAGCTATCTGCTTACCAAATTTCATGCAAATCCGTTGAGTCGTTTCCGCGTGATGATTTCCCAAACATCCAAACATACAAACTTTCACATTTATAATATTAGTAAGATAAGATTATTGACTAAGGCTAAAAGGCGTTTACATTGTTCAACTTTCACAGGCGGTTAGTTGAATTTAAAGTATATGTCATTTAACTGAAAGTTAAATACAATGTACTGTGGGAAATTTGGCCTATTTTGTGGCCAAAAAGTCAATTTGTTGACTTGCTGGAAATTAATTTATTTTTGTCTTATCTTACATAGAATACTTCAGAGTAGAAAACTGTATACTCTGTTTTTCGATAAATTGACCTACCGTTGATTTGGTAACCCTCAAACAGACAGTTTTGAAATTTCCTGTAAACGAAAAATGTGTAGCTTGATTTATGTGCCACTTTCAAATGCGTGTATCTCGAAATCTATTTGATGCTTTTCAAAAGTGAAAAGTGGAAAGAAAGAGTAACGGTTAGCAGAATATTTACCAGTTAAAACTTATATTATAGTTTAAAGATTGTGCCAAAGAAACGTCCGCATTTAGGTGACTTTAGAGTGAAATTGTACAATTAAAAAAAAGTTTATTTAGTGTTTTAAAAAAATGTTTAAAAACGTTTAAAAAAAAACTCATCATAAATCGGTAGAATAGTCCCTGATCTCTTATTTCCCCATAATCTTATACTGCGTTTTTTTTGCGATATTAAAGAAATTATAAGTTTTCTTAGGTAACTACTTGGTTCAAAATCATGAGTTTTATTAAATAATTCACGGTGTTATAATTTAAAAGTTGGAAAAAAACCTGTCAGTTAACAAAGAGAAAGTTTTAAACGTAAGGTCAGTGGAGAATTCGAGTCGACATTTAAAATAGAACGTACGAGGCATCTGTTTATTGGGTTGGGGTCCACTGGACCCCGTGTGACCATTACGCTATTTTTTTGAGGTGTGACCATTACGGGTTAATTTTTGCGCGGCAAGGCCACTACTTCTAGTCCTACTACTTGTCCAAGTTTTAAATTGATATCTCAACTTTTAGAATTTTGGCCACAAAATAAGGTAAAATTTCCCATAGTGCAATGATTGTGTACGATTAGGAAATAATAATATTCTGAACGATTTTTTTTTTAATTTAAACACTGCTATAAAACTTGAAAAGGAGGACAAGGAGGACATTTTTGCTCAAAAGGAGACAGAACAGGACAATATTTTTGAGGAGGACAATCCTCCTCAAAGGAGGACGATTGGTCAGCTTATCTATACTGGTATACATTTTGAAAGCCGTTGTTTTCTAATCGAAAAACTCGAGAACAACTATACCGTTATTTTTTAAATTTTGGACATCGAATCTAGACTATCCAAGGATGATAATAGAAGAAAAATAATTTCGATATATATCAAGGGGTGTGGCACCTCACATACAAACTAAAGTTTTTACACAACTCGCTGTCCAGACTGACCTTTCTTCTGAAGAAATTGAGTTCACTGACACCGATGAAGTTGAATTCCTCTGCGTTCGAATAAGATATCATTCTATTAGCGTTTATCTTGTTGCTGCTTATATACCACCTAACTCGAGCCTTTCTGTTTATTTAAAACACTCCTCCTTACTGCTCTCTCTACATGCCATGGTGAAGCCCTCCGATACTGTTATTGTCCTGGGTGACTTCAATCTTGCGGGTGTTTCTTGGGATCTAATAGATGGTATTCTAGTACCAAATTCCTCTCGTGATCTCTTCAATCAATTTTTGAACGATCTGTCAGATCTTAGTCTTTACCAGATCAACTCTGTTAGTAATAACTTAGGTAAATGTCTGGATTTAGTTTTTGTGGACGATGTTTCCAACGTCACAATAGCCCCTAGCTATGCTTTGATTACCCCTGTTGATTCTCACCACCCACCACTAGAATTGTCCTTGATAAATTCACGCAACTCATGTTGCTTTATCAGTAAAAAATCAAGAGCGGAGCGTTACTCATTTAAAACAGCAGATTATAATAAACTTAGGTTAGAGATATCGAAGATAACTTGGCCCCAGTATGATGGGAATGCTGAAGATAGTGCCTTACATTTTAGCAATTCCTTACGCCACATTTTCAGTAAAATCATTCCTCTTGTTAAGGAAGCTAACGTAACGTCTAACGCTCAGTGGTTTACTGGCGAATTGAAACGCTTAAAAAATCAAAAATCCAAAGCATTTAAGCTTTTTAAAAAATCTGGCTTGTCTTCTCACTACTCCGCGTACTCCATTCTTAGGCATAGGTATTATGTATTGAACAAAAAGTGTTACAATAATTATATTAACAGGGTTCGACTCAATATAGTTTCTAATCCCAAATCGTTTTACGCATTTGTGAACACTAAGCGTAAGACTAACGGTTATCCCTCAACATTGAAGTTAAATGACTTAGTTTCCAGTGACGAAAATATTATTGCCGATATGTTTGCTGGTTTCTTCGAGTCAAACTACTCTGCCAGTTCTACATCTTCCCAACTGAATTCGAATCTATCTAGCTACCCATTCGATCTGCCATCATTTGATTGTATCCGAATTCCATCGATATCTGCTGCGGACGTCCTCATTCATTTGAATTGTTTGAAAATTTCATATACAGCTGGCCCAGACGGTATACCCACAAGTGTTCTTAAAAGTTGTGCTGAGTATTTGTATAAGCCTCTGGCAAATATTTTTAATGCTTCCCTAAAACAGGGTGTCTTCCCATCTTCCTGGAAGGATTCGTTTATCTTGCCACTTTATAAAAATGGAAGTAGGACTAACATCGTAAACTATAGAGGAATTGCGAAGCTTTGTGCTATTGCTAAAGTTTTTGAGGCAATCGTTACGGAAGAACTATCTCACTCTATTACTTCTGCTATCGATCTATCGCAACACGGTTTTTGCAAAGGTAAATCAACTGTATCCAATCTTCTTGAATTCACTACTTATGTGTCTAATGGGTTTAAAAACAATCTTCGAACGGACGTGATTTACACTGATTTCAGCAAGGCATTTGACAAGGTATCTCATTCAACCCTTATATATAAACTTGATCGAATTGGCTTCCCTCCTATTCTTCTCAGCTGGCTTTCTTCTTACTTAGTGGATAGGAAACAAAGAGTAATTTTTAAAAATTGTACCTCCCGGCCAATACATGTCACATCCGGCGTACCTCAGGGCAGCCATATTGGTCCCGTCTTGTTTATTTTATTTATAAATGACCTTCCTAAGGTGTTGAATTACTCGAAATGCTTAATGTACGCTGATGATGTTAAGCTCTTTAAGTACATTAGTACTGCAGAAGATAGGGAGCATTTGCAAGCTGACCTAACCTGCATTTTCGAATGGTGTGAAGCAAATTCCATGTCACTAAATTTGAAAAAGTGTAAATTCATGACCTTCTCTAGAAAATCGTTCTATCCAAATTCGTATATGATATCTGACCACAATGTTGAGCAAGTGACCAATTTCATTGACCTAGGTGTAACTATGGATCCGAAACTAGAATTCAAGTCTCACATAAACTCCTGCGTGATTAGGGCTAGAGGATTGTTGGCTTTTCTTAAGCGCTGGGCCAAGGAGTTCAACGATCCTTATGTCACTAAAGTTCTCTTTACCTCTCTAGTTAGACCGATTTTGGAGTATGCATCTATAGTATGGAATCCTAGCTATCAAATTCATAGTGACAGGCTCGAATCAGTGCAGAAACAGTTCCTGTTATTTGCCCTCAAAAATTTATGTTGGGACTCGTCTAAAAATCTCCCACCCTACAAGGATCGCCTGAAGCTTATAGATTTGCCGACGCTTCAGAGTCGTAGAGAGATGCTTGGTGTTCTTTTTTTAATTAAATTAATGAACGGGATGGTCAGTAGTCCCTTTTTACTGAGTGAGATAAATTTTTGTATTCCTACAAGACCCACGAGACATTTTAAACCTATTGTGTTGAGTATTTGTAAATCAAACTTTGAAATGCATGATGCTTTTCGGTGTTTATGCCAAGATTTTAACAAGCATTATGATTGCATCGACATATCTGAATCGCTTTTTGTAATAAAGAAAACATTGCTCAACAAGTTAACTAAATAAACTAATATCTGCAACCGTGAACGAAAAAATTACACAATATCTATGACTGCTTAGTACAATTGTAACGGCTTCGTATATTTCCGCGACCGCGTAGGACAATAGGAGCAGGGATCGGAAACTCGGCCTTTCCGACCTCGCCCAACAGTTCGTCTATAGCGTGGAGCGGAAACTAGGACTTTCCGCCTGCCTCACTTACAAAGTAACGACTACGGGAACATGGATCGGAAGCTCGGCCTTTCCGACCATGATCAACGGCCTGTAAACAGGGCGGAGCGGAAACTAGGTCTTTCCGCCCGCCGCACACAAAAGTAGACTGGAGACAAGGCCTCGCCAGCTACCCAAATTGCTATTGAATATCATTGTTATCTTTACAAGTTAATATTTATAATTATTTCACTCTGTAATGTATCACACATACTTAAATATTCTAAATCTTTTTATCTCAACTGTCTGTAAGAAAACATTTTTCTGTAGACTAAATAAATAAATAAATAAATAAATAAATAAAAACATATCTCTGGTAGTATTCATCGTAGAGTGCTGCAACTTAGTATATAGATATATAATATCAACGCCAAACTCACGGAAAAATGGGAGTTATTGAAAAGAGAGACGTGGCACGCCCCTTTTTCAATAACTCCCATCTTTTCCATGAGTTTGGCGTTAATATTATACATCTCTGAGATATGTTGTGTGAAAACTTCAGTCTGTATGGGAGGTGCCACGCCCTCCTGCTTTTCATCTATTATCATCCTTGGATAGTCTGGAGTCGATGTCCACTGGTGACACTGGTGACACTGGCGACACTGGTGACCCTTGTGACATTGGCGTCATTGGCGACACTGGTGATACTGGCGAACTGGTGACACTGGTGGCACTTTCGACACTGGTGACACTGGCGACATTGGTGATACTGGCGGAGCCGAAAACTTCCGACACTGGTACACTGGCGACACTGGCAAAGTGCGAATAGACACTCCCAAAGAAATAACGTGACTTCAACATCAGCATTAATCGAAGTAGAGCATAAAGTCTTTGTGCAGGTCCTGGAATCTAAGAGATTGAATATTGGTTGGGACCGCTGCCCAGTTTATGACGGACAGATAGTGAAAAGATGCTACAAGTGCTTAGGTTTCAATCATAGTGCTAATAATTGCAAAAATAAACTACGATGCAGTAAATGCATGGGTGATCACAACCCGAAATCTGCACGGAAAGAATTACGAAACCAGTGTGTGGCAATTGCTGCGATGCTAATAAAGATTTAGGGTTACAACTAAACACAGAGCATAATATAGATATTTATTAGGGAGTGCCCAGTCTATATAAGAAGATTAAAGTTTGAAAAACCAAGAGTAGGATGTTAGCAATCAGATTCTAACAAACAGCACCATAGTAATTTGAAATGCGTCTATCTTAATATTAGTAGTATACTAGCAAATAAAGCTGAGCTCGAAAGACTTATTGTGATAGTTAATCCTGATTTAGTTTTATGCTCCGAAACGTGTATAACAGATGAAATTAATTATTCAGAAATAAAAATTCCAACGCACCACGTAATAAGGTGTGGTTCGCACAGTAGACACACAGGCGGTGTAATTGTAATCTTGCGAAACACAATTGATTTCAAAATAAAAAATAAATGGATCCGTCAATAAAATCGTATGGTGCATAGTCATACAATTAAAAAATTGTTTAAAGAGGTGTCAAATCGGTGTGGTTTATCACTCATCCGTACAAATGATGCAGATTTCCTCACCTATATGGAGGCCATTCTTTCTGAAACATGTGATAATATGGTGGATACTATTATAATTGGGGATTTCAATATAAACCTAAACGTAATATAAAGCTATAGTAGGAAACTCAATAAGATCTTCGCTCACCTAGCTATGAAACAACAAATAAATTTTAATACGCGGGTTACCGAGCGTTCCGAAACACTCATTGACTTGTTGTGTACTAATAGCAGAGAGGTATTATGTGAAAAGTTGGAACAACAAAGAATATCAGATCATGAAACTATACTGTTTCGATGTAATGTAAATAAGCTCAGCCAATTACAAAACTGTCAGAAGTAACATCCTAGGATAGGTATAGCCCCGACAACTTACTACATCTCTTGCGACAATTCAACTTTGTGAGCTTGCATAGTTTGGAAACTGAGTGTATGCTGGAGTATATTAACCAAAGCATGATGTCGATCATGAATCAGTTAACCTATAGGAAACAAAATCGCATCAAATTAAGAAATAAATGGTATGATAGGAAGTAAGTAGAAACTAATAAAATGAAGTTTAAGTTACATGAAAGGGCCAATTTGACAGGAGACTGGACAGAATACAACGTGGCTAAGAAAAATTATAAGAAAATTATTAAAGTTAAAAAAATACAGCATCTTGAACACAAAGAAAAAAATGTAGTCAATAATGCAGACAACAATGAAAAAATTAAAGAAGTGCTAATAAGTGGCACACTATACGATAGCAGCTGTGAAATCGCCGAGCATTTAAACGAATTCTTTGCGGACAGTATTATTGAGATTAACAGTAATGTAGGCTTATTGTTTGTTTAATTAGTTATAAGTTCACAGAAACGTACAGGTTTCGTTTTATTTACGATTAAAATAGTTTTGAGTTCACAGAAATGAATTTAAATAATTAGATTGGAATTGAATATTTAGGCAAATAATGAATTAAATGAATTGAGCATTTAGGGAAAGAATTAATGCAAACTATTTGATTCCACAAAACACAACCGTACCGGCTACTGGCTCGTACTCGACTCGCTGCTAGACTGCCATGGTGCTGCGGCACCATGATTTCGTTAAAAAAGAAATAGGGTTGCCAGGCTTTAACCCCACAATTCGGCCATCCTACAAAGCCTTCGACTCGAATATAGTGTCATCGTCTTCTGTGGCTGGCCAGGCTTTCATATACTCGGCACACGTGCTTGTTTGTTCTGGCCCTTCGCTGTTACCAATTTTCACAACGTCGTAGGTGTCGTGATGTTTTACTTTAACGACCTTGTAAGGACCCGAAGATCTTGGTTTTAGCTTTAAACCACCTCCAAACTGCGTTCTTTTAATCGCAACGATGTCACCTTGTTTGTAGCGTACCGGAGGCTTTCGTCGAAGATCATAGGTTTTTTTGTTTTCACGTTGAATTTTTAGTATTTGCTCTTATGCCTGTCGCCTCATTTGACAACGGTTTGTAGGTCTTCCTTCGTTCGCATTTTTGTATCAATAAGAAGTTCGAATGGAGTAGTATTTACGCTTCTACAGAAAGCTGAGTTTAAAACTTGTGGAAGTTTGTCGACGCTTCTATACCATTTCGTGGGGTCTTCTACGCTGAGCTTCGCCAAAACTTTCGCAATGGTTGAATTAAGGCGTTCGATTTGCCCGTTTGCCCTCGGCAGACCGGTTGTAATTTTGAGATGCTTAATGTTTTCTTGTTCGCAATATTTAGGAAATTCTTCCGAAGTAAAGGCAAATCCCCGATCGGAAACAATTTGGTAAGGGTTGCCGAAAATCATGCTTTGTGCTCGTAGCTTCGAAACAGCGTTGTTGGCTAATGTACTTTTCGTCGGATATATCCAGCAGAACTTCGTGAACGTATCTATAACAGCAAAGATATGTCTGTACTGCTTCGATGTCGTTTCTAGAGGACCAAGGAAATCGATGTGGAAGGTGTTACTCAGTGAATGCAGTTAGGTTACTCAGGTTACTCAGTGAATGCAGTTCACCCTCCTGTTTTCCTTGCTTACGGTTTACAACAATGCATGGAATACAGTTGGCAATGTGCTTTTGTATTTTCCCGTCGATCTTTGGTATGAAAAACTCTTTACACACCAGCTCCTTCCTCTTCTTTACTCCAAAATATCCCCTTTCATGTGCATGTCTTATTATTTCGCGTTGCATATTTTAGGTACAATGACAAGTTCTTGGTCATCCCCGAAGGATAAGGTGTATAATACGCCACTTTTCATAAAGTACTCGTCGTGTGTATGCTTGTTTTGCTTTCAAATCTTCGTCTTCCTGTTGAGCCCTCTGAATTTTAGGAATAATATTGTCTTCGCCAATGACCATAACCGCGATTCGACTCAAGGCGTCCACATGTTTCATTTGAGAGCCCGCTCGATGCTCCACTTAGAAGTCGTATTTTTCTAAAAACAATATCCACCGCGCGACTCTAGTACACAGATCCTTTTACTCTAAAGTCTTTGTGAAGGCATTGCAATCTGTTACTAGCTTGAAGTGAATACCTAATAGATATACCCTAAACCTCTTCAGTGCTTCGATGGCAGCTAGTACTTCTAGCTCGTCGCTGGTGTATTTCCTCTCAGCGTCTGTGGTTTTACGGCTCATATAGTAAACCGGATGCAATTGTCCGTCTTTGGCTGATTTTTGAAGTAACACGGCTCCGTATCCGTCGATAGATGCATCTGTATGTACTTCGGTTTCACAATTTTGCCTAAAGATACTTAGTACTGGTTTTTCGGGTAAAATAGTCTTTAGTTTATTGATAGCGCTAAAAGCGGATAAAGGCTTTAACTGTTTAAGAGTTTGTGGTATTTTAAACTTACGTAATGCTTCCACCCTCATTGTTGACGGTGCTATTTGCCCATTTCCCACAATATGCCCGAGAAACTCTACTTTTTTCATTAAAAACTGGCATTTTTTTAAATTAAGCTCGAGTCCGTAATCTTCACACAAGCGTAAAACCATTTCTAAATTACTCAATGCCTGCGTCTCATTTTCGGCAGGAATGACCACATCGTTAATGTACGGTGCAATCGATCAAGTTGATCTTCGATCAGTGGAAGTGGAAATCTATCTTTAACTATAACTTTATTTATCTTTCTATAGTTAATGCACAGTTGCGGTGTTCCGTCACGTTTTTTAAATAGCACTACTGGGCTACTAAACTCGGATTCCGAGTTTTCAATCACACCATTCTTTAGCCACTGATCAACCTGATCATCAACAACGCACCTCTCTACAATTGGCAACCTACGCGGTCTCGAAAAAATAGGAATCTCATCAGCAGGGATGCCGTTTGGATCTAAATAGATCCAATTGGATACATTTTTAGATGAATTTTTGCGGGATACTTATTTTTTCCGGTCAGTATAAATGTGGATACTTTTTTAAATAGGCCAAAATTTTATATTTCCTATAAAGTTTGTTTCGTTCAAAATCCGATTTTCATTAAAGATGGTAGAAAGCATTACGTTTTATAAACGTATAAAAAATCGCTACTTAAGCGTGAAATTAAAGCATTTTATTTTTTGTGAACGAAGCAATGAACATATGAAGAGATCTCACCAAAATAGGTATAAGCGCAATTGCTTTAATTAGCTTAAAAGGATGCTTTAAGCAAGATCTTAATAAACATATTGTCGTTTAAAGTACAAAACCGCGTATCAACAAAATGCAAAACCGCGTATCAAGATAATGCAAAACCTCGTATGTGACGTTGCATAAATTATTTCTTTTTTATAAAGCAATCGCACTTCTGGCGAGTATATTTCAGGACGAATGGATAAGGATTGAGACAAGAGCTTGTGTGAGCAAATCCAATTTTTGGCAGCAAACGTCAAAACGGTTTTGCAGAATGACGATACGCGGTTTTGTACTTTAAACGACGATATATATAAAGTAAATTATACTCTTTCTGTAGTAATCTCTTTCATATCACATATTTTTATTTGTTAATTTAAAAAGAATGAAGATTTCAATGTAGTTTAAAAAATTAAATTTGATTTATTTAAGGAAACTTTTATGAATTTTAGTGAAAAGACTTTAAATACACTCTAAAAAAATTGTGTTTATTTGCGCATATTGAGAGAGGTAACCAGATTCCTCTTTTAATGTGTGCAAATTTGCACGCTGTGTAATAAAATTATTCATTGCCTGTTTACTTTTACACATAAAATGTTTAAAATAAAGTAATGTTTATTATTAGTAAGAAATGTATTTGTAGTTTGAAAATTTTTGCAATTTTAAACATTCTATATATGTGTATTTATGTGTATATTTTAAAGATCTCAAGTTCAAAATCAAATACTGAACATCCTATACGTATATTTATACAGATTCTTGTTGAAAAATAGATACTTTTCAGTAGTAGTTTTACATGCTCTTTTTAGAGTGTACTTGCTATTTATTATATTTACTTTGCAAAATACTTATACACAAAAAATGTACTTTATAAATTGAAATTACAAATGTTTGATTTTATGCACATGTATTCCAAGTCCTTAGGACGGGTTAAATTATGTGTTTTTCATGAAAATGTTTGGTTTTCTTACAAATTATGAGATGTATATGTAAAAAAAGAAAATTTGATACATTTGGCTACATTTTTGGCTTGGTCACGGATACATTTTCTTGATACGGCGCGGCAACACTGCTCATCAGTCAACACAATATGCATTTTTACCTCAGTTGTTTTGCATTGATTTGGACGATACATTGTTATCATTTCACGCACTCTTTGCTTTGCTTCTGCGGTTGCAGTTTCGTCAATATTTAAATTTTCGTTTTCACACCTCATATCAAATTTCATTATACGCGCTGTTTCGTTTTGCTCAATCTTATCTTATTATTAATA
Organism: Rhagoletis zephyria; assembly: GCF_001687245.7. Lineage (NCBI taxonomy): Eukaryota > Metazoa > Arthropoda > Insecta > Diptera > Tephritidae > Rhagoletis > Rhagoletis zephyria. Next base: position 45,011 of record NW_016161122.1, read on the forward strand.
TTTAGGGGATTCACAAGACGTGTTAACCGTCGTAAAATCTTAAGCTTAACACTTGTTTATGTAAAATAGCGGTTAAAATGGTTGGGGGGTTGGCTAATTATATATTCTTTATCAGTTTAAAAGAATTTCGGTTTAGTTAGAAATCCCCTAAAACCATTTTAATTAAAAAAGATGTTAACCTTAAGATTTTACGACGGTTAACACGTCTTGTGAATCCCCTAATTAAAAATGTGAAAGTTTGTATGTTTGGATGTGCAATGCTATCAGTTTTGTGGTTTATTAAAAAACGCTACCGCTCGCTTGTACGTACAAAATCGAATGAATCTCTTTATTCTTCTAAGATGACGCTTCACTTGTTCCAACGGTTAACATAACAACGAGTAATAAGTCTTAAGGTCTAGTTACAGCATCAACTTAACAACTAATTCTTAAGGTCTAGTTACAGTGTGTAAGTATAAGCACATGCCTACTCTACTACTATTTCCTACAGCTCGGCCGTCCTAACTTATAGAAGCTCCTGATTCTACGACGTTTTGTAAAGGAAAATCTTTGGTTATGCAAACAAAATTTTTTTGTTTCAGCTCGGGGTTTTAGTATTTTTTTCGCCTCGATCTTTTCTAAAATTGCACCAAGGTTTTAAATTTGTTATCGACCAGGTGCCTTTATATGGAATCTGTGTCTGCTGAAAACCTTCTACATCTTCGACTACGTAGCGATCATTTTGTAGAACTTTAGTTATTCTGTACGGTCCCTTGAACTTAGGTATCAATTTGCTAGACGCACCTACTTGTGAACTGACATTGGAGACTACAACGTAGTCTCCTACGTTAAATTTGCGTGGTTCTTGCCGTTTTGTATCTGAGTACACCTTGTTGTAACTTTGTGCTTTACATTGCTCTATTTCTGCCTGTTCTCTAACGTTTTTTACTTTTGATGGACTAAACTTTTGTACTGGTTCTATTACATTTTCTCTGACACTATCTACGATCTTTCCTTTTTGCATAACTCCGAACAAAAGTACACTGGGTTGTTCCCTGGTCGCTTTATGTACTGTATTGTTCATGGCATGCTCTGCCGATTCTAACATTTTTTCCCAGCTTATCTCTTTCTCAGAATCTACCATTTTTGCTAACATAGGCCCTAAGCTTTTGTTCACAATTTCAACCTGCCCGTTTGCCTGGGGAGAGCTTGTCGCGACTTTTATGTGTTCTACACTACTTTCTTCTAAAAATTCCTCAAACTCTTTTGACGTGAAGCAGGTTCCTCGGTCTGACACTATGAACTTTGGTCTGCTATATGCCCGGAAATAATCTCTTAAGGCTATAATGGCTTCTTTCGAAGCGGTCGTTTTCGCGGGGTAGAGACGAACAAACTTTGTGAAAGCATCTATCACCACTAAGTTATGTTTGTACTTTGTACATTTGCTATGGATTGGTCCGTAATGGTCAATGTGTACCATTTCGAACGGCACGTTTCCTTTCGGAATCATGTGTAACAGCCCTTCCTTTTTACCGCTCTTACACGAAAATGCTACGCACTTCAAACAATTTTCTATGTGCACGGACGCCTTTTTCCTAACGTTTGGAAACCAGTAACTTTTCCCTATTGTCTCTACCACTTTGTCTACACCTAGATGCCCCATTTCGTCATGGTATTTATACAAAACGTGTTCTTCCATAGGTTCGGGTACGTAGAAAAGTAAGTCTTTGTCCTTCTTCTTATAAATTATTCCGTTTCTCATCTCATAATGACTGTTTTCCGTAATTTCTAGGTCCTTTTTTATCTTTTCTATCCGTTCGTCTCGACTATATATGTCAATATTTAAGTTTTCTTCGAATGTATTGGCGTGAATTACTAGAACGTTGTTTACCCTACTTAGCGCGTTTACGTGTTGCATTCTTTTTCCCGACCTATGCTCAACCTCGTAATCATAATTTTGCAACTCTAACGCCCACCGCGCGATTCTTGGGTTCATATCTTTTTTATTAAGTGTCAATGTCAAAGAGTTGCAGTCAGTTACATCTTAAATTTAATTCCTTGCAGATATACCCTGAATCTTTTCAACGCATACACTATCGCTAGTGTTTCCAATTCAAAACTGTGGTATTTGGATTCTGCATCCGTCGCTCGTTTGGAGAAGTAAAACACTGGGTGTAATTTCCCATCTCTTTTTTTTGTAACAATATTGCTCCAAACCCTATAGCGCTTGCATCGCAGTGTAATTCTGTAGGGTCGTTCGGGTCGTAGATTGCTAATAGCGGGGACGCAATGAGTTTTTCTTTAAGGCTGTTAAATGATTCTATTTCTTCTTTCTCAAACTGGAACTTTTTATCATTTTTCGTAAGATCATGAAGAGGTTTGGCTATCGTCGCAAAATCTTTTATAAACCTTCGGAAGTAAGAGCACAAACCTAAAAAACTTTGAACTTCCTGGACTTTTGTTGGAACCGAAAAATTTTCTATTGCCTTTAAACCTTTTTCATCGGCTTGAATACCTTTGTCGCTAATGATATATCCTAAGTACGAGATCTTTGACTGTAAAAACTCGCACCTGTCTAGTCGTAGCTCTAAATTATTCTGAACAATCCTCAACATAACTTTTTGTAATATTTCTAGATGCTGTTGTACGCTTTGCGTTGCTATCATAAGGTCGTCTAGATAAATTATTACTTCTCCACTTCGGATCATGTCGGCAAAAATTTTATTAATGAACTTCTGAAATGTTGCGGGTGCATTTTTCAGTCCGAATGGCATCCTTAAAAATTCGAACTGTCCCAAGGGGGTGGTGAAAGAGGTGTACTTAACTGAGTCTTCGTTTACAAAAACGTGAAAAAATCCGTTTAAATCGAAGTTCACCTGTTTTCTTTTTAACCAATACTATTGGCGACACAAATTCTGATTCGCTTGGCCGTATATTGCCAAATACTCGTCTATTATTTTTTGTAGGTTTTCTTTCTCGCTATAAGATAGTCTCCTCGGAGGGCACGCAAATGGCTTATCGTTTTCTAGCGTTAGTCGCATTTCCTTCCTTACAAGGGGTTCACTTAGCTTTTTTGAGTTAACATAAATTTTCCTAAACATCTCCACGAAACTTTCTTTTTCTCTAGAACTTAGCTGTTCACCTACTTTGAGATCTACGCCAGTTTCTTCGCAAGCATCTATTGCCATAATTTCATTTAACACTTCGCTAATATTATCTTCGTTCGCACCCTTTGTACTTTCCACTTTTTCGCACTTGCCCTTGTTTGCCACGACTAAGTTTCTCACTTTCCCAACATTGTGCATTTTCTCAACTTTGTTTTCGTTCTCTACTTTATTCACAACATTTCCTACATGCACTTTATTCACAACATTTTCTACTTCCACTTGTGCTGATCTATCCATGAACTCGACATTTCCTATCTTCAACTTTGCGTCACTAGTTTCAATAAAATCCCTGCCTAGCAAAACTGAATAATCCATACATTCGTTTGGAACCACCAAGAGTTCAACTAAAACATGTTTATTCAACACTTCTACGTAACATTTCATTTTTCCGATTACTTTCAAAGGGGACTTATTCACCCCGAAATATATTTCTTTGACATCTTCTAACTTCACTCCTGCTGGCACTATTACTTGCTTCATCAGGCTATCGGGGCTTCCTGAGTCGACTAAACATTCTATAAACATATCACTATTAACATGTGCTGATACATATAATCTTATCTTACTAATATTATAAATGTGAAAGTCTGTATGTTTGGATGTTTGGGAAATCATCACGCGGAAACGACTCAACGGATTTGCATGAAGTTTGGTACGCAGATAGCTTATGGGCCTTACTGGTTAATAGGCTATTTTTTTTAAGAGTTACCACCTGTTAAAAAAGTTTTATTAAATTAATACGCGGAAACGACTGAATGGATTTGCATAAATTTTGCAAGCAGATAGCTTATGACCTACAATGGAAAATAGGCGAATTTTTTGGAAGAGTTGCCACCTGTTAAAAAAGTTGAATTAAATTAATACGCGGAAACGGCCAAACGGATTTGCATGAAATTTTGCACACAGATAGCTTATGACCTAGGTTAGAAAGTAGGCTACTTTTTTAAGAGTTGCCACCTGTTAGAAATGTTTAATTTAATTAATACGCGGAAATTAGTGAACTGATTTGCATGGAAGTTTTCATAAAGATAGCTTATGAGCTAGGTTGAAAAATAGGCTACTTTTTTAAGAGTTACCACCTGCTAAAAAAGTTTAATTAAGTTAATACGCGGAAAAGACTGAGCGGATTTGCATGAAATTTTGCAAGCAGATAGCTCATGACCTATAGTGTGAAATAGGCTAATTTTTTGGAATAGTTGCCACCTGTTAAAAAAGTTTTAATTAAATTAATACGCGGAAACGACTGAACAGATTTGCATGACAAGGCCCCTCCCATACAAATTGGAATTTTCATATTACATACATATCTCTGGAAGTATTTGTGGGAGAGAACTGAAACTTGGTATAGTGATATGTTTGGGAAATCAATGATGGCATTAATCGATTGATGTTTTAATCAGTTAGTTAATTCGATTAAACTCAATCTGATTACAGTTAATCATGATTCATTTTAATCTGACTAAACAGTTAATCGTAACCGCGATTAAAAAATTAATTTTTAATCGTTAACTCTTAATTTGATCAAGTAGGTTTGGTGATTAATTAAGTTATGCTGGAATTTCCCCGTGTACACAAAGCAAGTTAATCCGGTATGGCTAAATCAGGTTTTCTCATCAATCTAAGCAATTTGGTGTGCATTTTCATTAAGATATATACCAACAAACGTTTTACAAACTATGTTTGTAAAAGTTCCCAGTTTATGTATTACTAATACAATAATTATAATTTTGTTATATTATGTGCTTTTTATAAGCGTAAAACACAAAATAATTACTATAACTGGTGTTTGGTTTCAAACTCGGACAAACTAGGCAAATTAATTAGATTTTATTTTTAATTGGATTAACGATTAATGTTTTAAATTAATTAAACGTAATCGCAGCCAGCGATTAACGATTAAAAAAATGTTATCATTAATTGTACAGTTGATTACGACTAATTAATGTTAATCGTCAAACGCGATTAACATTTTAATCGTTAATGTTTAATCGTTAATCAGATTAACAGTTTGCCAAAACTCTGTGAAATCATGTTCATATTCACGGAAAAAAGGACGTGTTTGGAAAGGAGGCGTAGCACCTCCCATACTGACTGAAAGTTTCATATTGCATATCTCTTCAAATGTTTGGGGTAAAGCACTCAAGCTTGGTATGGAAATACAGATGTATGTATGTATGTGAAACTAATACCATACTCATGGAGAAAAATTAGAGTTATTGGAAATGGTGGTGTGGCAACTCCCATGCAAATTGGTTTTTTTATGCTGCATATCTCTGGAGGTGTTTATTGCCGAGGACTGGAACTTGGCACCGAGATGTGTATACAAAATTAATTCCATACTCATGGAGAAGAATTTGCGTTATTCGAAAAGGGGACATGGTTCCTGCCGTACAAATTTACTGTTTTATACTGCTTATCTCTAGAGGTGTTCATGGTAGAGTACTGGGACTTGGTACTGGGGTACTGTAAAATCAATTCTAAATTCATGGAAGAAGATTAGGGTTATAAGAAAAAGGGGCGTAGCACTTCCAGTACAAAGTTACTTTTTCTTGCCACATATCCCTTCAAGTGTTTGTGGAAGAATACTGGAACTTGGTATGGAGTTGTGTATACAAAATGTATCAATTGCTCATGGAAAAAATGTGAGTTATTAAAAGAGGAGGCATGTCGCCTCCCATACATACTAAAAACTTCTTAATACATATCTCTGGAAGGATAGAAAATCTCTAGAAGTATTTTAAATTTGTTATGGAGATTTATTTTATAAGTGCCGAACTGACAGAATAAATTTCATTAAATGGAAACGGGAGAGCCGGGTTCGGCCTTGTAATCTAAAGCTCTCTTGAGGCATTTGCTACAGTAATGAGAAGTGGTATTTTATCAAGCCAGCTTACTAAATTTTAGTTGGAAATATTAGAACCCGCCGTGGCACCTCCAAGAAGGTTACACGTTTACGCGCCGTATACCTGGAACCATTTTAAGGTAAACTTAGAGGGATTGATATCTTTCGTATGCCCAGCGCGCAGACGAGATTTTATAATTTCATAGTTTTAAACGGCCAAATACCTTAACTCGCTTAAAAAATAACGAGCTATAACGAAATGGGCACAGAAATAAAATCTAACATCATTAAATTATTTTTCATATTATGAGGTGGGTTTTGTCAAAGGCTGAGGTGAACTCAGCCGATCCAGAGTCCGGCGAAGGTCCCACTAACCCCCACCAAATAAAACACACTATTTTCGTGTATTTGATTCGAACACACACACACACACGGCGCTACGACTAGAGTGCTAGCAACCTTGTGTCCAAAGAGAGGGAGAGCGAGAGAGAGGTGATGTTCGTTGTGGTCGTGCGGTCGGGTCGGAGCGGATGATGGCGGGAGCGCTAGCAGCACGGCGGGTGATTCTCAACAACTGTTGAGCAACGGTTGGGCAGCGGCGGCGGCACCGCGGGTGACTCTCGGCAACAGCGGATCAACGGTGGGAGCGCTAGCAGCACGGCGGGTGATTCTCAACAACTGTTGAGCAACGGTTGGGCAGCGGCGGCGGCACGGCGGGAGACTCTCAACAACTGTTGAGCAACGGGGGTGTCCCGACGGATGATATGCGGCAGCGAGTGACTTCTAACAGCAACTGGCCCTCGGCAACCGGTGGAGCGAAACGACCTAGCAAGACTCACTCCAGGCACCGCCATTCCCCTAATCGCACTCTACAAAAGTAGGGGCTGGAACGGGTCGGCGATGTCGGTGGCTCAATCAGCCGGCGACCAATTAGGATGCCTAAAAGGCGTGCAGTCCGGGTCTGCCGGCGGGTTGAGTCGTACTTGGTTTTGGCTTGGCCAGTCGGTGACACATTGGCGCGCCCGCAGGCACACCAGCTGATCGACCGATTGGTTACGCCGAGCTTGGCTTGCTGGCCGGCAAGACATTAGCGCGCAAGCACGCCACCCGCTCATCGACCAGTCAAGTCAGCTACTCACCTAGCAAGACTGACCTGACTGCGCACTTGTTAAGCCTTTTATACCTGTTGCGCTGCATGCTTGTTGAGAATTCGTCGTGTGCCGTCCCGATGTATGCAGTGTGGTGAGCGAAGTGGTTGGTGAGTTATTCGGGCATGCTGCTAGCAGTGCTCACTTGGTGTAGTGTGTATGTACAATGGTGTGTGTGTGTATGTCTGTATTTACATGTACGGTGGAGTATGTATGTACAATGTTGTGTATATGTGCGGTGCAGTATGCATGTACAATATTGTATGTATGTACGATGCTGTATGTTACTGTATCGTTGTATGTATGTGCGGTGCAGTATGTATGTACAATATTGTGTGTATGTACGATGCTGTATGTTATTGTATCGTAGCGGATATGCAACGTTACAGTCCCCCCCCCCCCACTTCAGCGGACGAAAGGTTGCGGCACTCTAGAGTTTTGGTCCTATGGACCTTCACTACCTATAGGCAGAGCCCAGGTATAATTTACCACCGCACGGAGACGGTGGCTCGGCCGGTGTGTGTGTGTGGTAACCAAATTTATTGTTATTATATTATTTTACGAAAGAAGCTGAATATTTTTATTTTCTTATGTTCTATGTACATATAGTATATATAAAAAAAGGGCAATATGGATGATGATGATTTTTTTTTTTTAATTTGTACGGGAACGTTCTACGCGTATGGTTGTTTTTTACTTCTTCACTTCATCTTGTATTTTATGCCTTGGTATTTAACGATGGCGTGGTCTGCCCCTTTTTGTGTGATCAGGACCGGTTTGTGCTTGTATTTTTGCATCCAGGACTTCCTTTTCTTCGTGGGGCGCTTCAATTTAAAATGCTCCTGGAAGTCCTTCATCTCGGCTTCGCGCAGTTGCGCGCCTGTGGGATGCTCTCCCCTGGCGGTCTCGCTTTGGCTGTTTTCATGCGTTTCGTTTTCGGCAGTGTCCTCTCCGCGTGGTGGGCTGACGGTCGCCGTGTTTTCGCGTTCGGTGTCGCTGGCGGTGGGCGGACGCAAGCTGACTGGGGTAGATGGTACGCTTTTGACGGTGACCATTTCTTGTACGGCCAATAGCGGCTGGTGTGTTGTCGCGGTGGCTGGTATCAGCGGTGGCCCGTGAAAAATCTGAATCCGCTGAATCCGTGGTTTGTTTGGTGGCCACGGCGTGCTCTCAAATGGCGGTCGCCACGGTCGGATGCGTTGTGGCTCGTCTGGCGGAGCTGGATGGGGTTTCCGGCGGCTCATCACTGCGGTGTGTCTGAAGCGACTAATTCTAAAAACCTGTAACGAGAAGATGGAGAGTGGTTTTGGTTTTGTCGCTGCGGCTACGGTAGTCGGTTGTTTATGCGGTGAATGGTTTTAGGTCCTGCAGGTGTGCATGCGCTTGTTGTTTGTCGGGCCGCTCGGGGTTGCTGAGTTTCACCGTGTTGGTAGATATGTACTTGGCGATTATGTATGGGCCTGAGAATTTTGGAGCAAGCTTCTGTGCATAGTTGCCGGCAGCAGAGGAGAGTGGGTGATCTCGCTTCATAACCTTCTCTCCCACCTTAGGTTTCCACGGCCGTCTGCGCAGGTCGTAATATTTTTTTCTGCTGCTTGGCTCCTGCGGTGAGGTGCCCCTTTATCTCTGTCCATAACTCGGTGATGGCTGGAGGTGTTGCGGGGTGCTCTTCAGGTACTGCCCCTTCGGAGCGTATCTGCTGTGGCGCTGCTGGATTGCGCCCGAAGTTTATCTCCGCGGCGGAAGCTTGCGTGGATTCGTGCTGAGCCGTGTTCATAGCAAAGGCGATCTGGGGGAGCTCCTGGTCCTAGGTGCGGTGATCCGCCTTTGAGCGCTGGGCTATCATGGTTTTTATTACTCGATTGGCTCGCTCGGTCGGGTTTTCGTGGGGGGCGTATGCTGCGGTGAACTTATGTTCTATGCGATGTTCGCCGAGGAATGCTGCTAGCGCTTTGCCCACGAATTGTTTACCGTTGTCGCTTCACGTGCTTGAGTACGTCGCGGTACATCCCAGGCCAATAGTAATTCTGCTGCGCTCGTTTGAGAGTTTTCTTGACACCTAAGTGGCCGGCCGCTGCGGCATCATGCACTTCTTGCAGGATGTCTGGTCTACGACTGGTGGGAATGCAGAGCTTCCATTGAGGTGCGCGGGAGAGCTTGTTGCGCGGCGCGATGTGGCGGAACAGTCTATTGTCAATGATTTGGTAGTCCGGGTTGCGGCTAGGTTGAAGTCGGGGCAGCAGAGTACTGCCGCGCTCGTGAGCTTCTCTTTTAATGTCAGGAATGCATTTGATTGTGGTGTGCCCCATACCCAAGTCTGGCCTTTCTTCAGCAGTTGGTTGAGTGGTGCTGAAATCGTGGAAAAATTGGCGACGAAGCGGCGGCACCATGATGCGAGACCGAGGAATCTACGAAGCTCTCGGATGTTCTGAGGCGCTGGCATTTCTCGTACGGCGGATATTTTTGCAGGATCAGTGTGTATGCCCTCGGAGCTGACGATGTGGCCGAGGTAGTGGAGCTTCTGTTGCACAAAACTATATTTGTCGAAGTTCACCTGCATCCTCTTACTCTGGAGGCGTTCGAACACTTCTCGTAGGTTGCTCATGTGCTCGTCGAAGGTGTCTCCTAGGACGATGATGTCGTCTAGATACGCGAATACCTTCGGCTGGAGTTC
>NW_016161122.1:55023-55205 GCF_001687245.7 Rhagoletis zephyria
TTCTCGTAGGTTGCTCATGTGCTCGTCGAAGGTGTCTCCTAGGACGATGATGTCGTCTAGATACGCGAATACCTTCGGCTGGAGTTCCGGGCCGAGAATCGCATCGAGAGCGCGCTGGTATGTCGCTGGAGCTGAGTGTAATCCGAACGGCATGACTTTCCACTGGAACAGCCCCCTCCCTG
>NW_016161123.1:0-15697 GCF_001687245.7 Rhagoletis zephyria
GTGTAAGCCGGTTTTTTTGTGTAATCTAAAATAACGTGACTTTCTGTTTATCAAGTTTCTCAGTTCTTTAGTGAACCATAACTGTGTGATATGCAGTATAAAATAGTAAATTTGTACGAGAGGTACCACTCCCCCTTTTCAAATAACGCAAATTTTTCTCCATGAGTATGGAGTTAATTTTGTGTACACATCTCGGTGCCAAGTTCCAGTCCGCTGCCATAAAAACCTCCAGAGATATGCAGCACTGAAAAATCAATTTGCATGGGAGTTGCCACACCGCCTTGTCCAATAACTCTCATTTTTCTCCATGAGTATGGGATTAGTTTCACATACATACATACATATGTATTTCCATACCAAGCTTGAGTACTTTACCCCAAATATTTGAAGAGATATGCAATATGAAACTTTCAGTAAGTATGGGAGGTGATACGCTTCTTTTCCGAAAACGTCAATTTTTTTCTGTGAGTATGAATTTGATTGCACATACCCGACTCCATACCAAGTTCCAGTTCTCCCACAAATACTTACAGAGATAAGTATGTATGTATTATGAAAATTCCAATTTTTATGGGAGTCAGTCTAACAGCCAGTTTCATCAAACTATTTAAGTGGAAATTAACTTTAATTTTCGAATTTTGGGTTTCACCAATCAATTTTAATTTTGATTTAAGTGACCTATGCTCTGCACTTAAATAAAAGTTAAATCAGAATAACCACACTCAGAGGTGTGACCTATGCTCTGCACTTAAATAAAAGTTAAATCAGAATAACCACACTCAGAGGTGTTACACGTTTAATCACCTGATCATTGTGTAACTGCTGCTTACTTGTATACCAGCCCTGCTTTTACAACACAGCGTGCCAAAGCTTTCAAAAGCTCTCAGTACAAATGAAAGCGAAAGCTAGTCCTAGTCTGTTTTACAACCACTTTTTACTCACTTAAATAAATAGTTTATTGAAACTGAAAATTATTTAAATGAGAATTAAATACAAAATTAAATTAAAGTTAATTTCCACTTAAATAGTTTGGTGAAACTGGCTGTAAGACCACCCTTGTGAAATCAGTAGTAAGTATGCAAAATTTCGTTCTGATCGGGAAACCGGTTAAGAAAGTAGCATATTTTTTCAATCCAGGTCATAAACCAAAAAAAATTTCAAAATTTCATTCTCAAACAGGCGGCAACTATTAAAAAAGAAGCATATTTTTCCAATCTAGGTCATAAACTATCTGCGTGTAAAATTTCATGCAAATCCGTTCAGACCTTTCCGCGTATTAATTTAATTCACCTTTTTTAACATGTGGAAACTCTTAAAACAAGCAGCTTACTGTTTATTCTAGGGCATAAGCTATCTGTGTACGAAATTCCATGCAAATCCGTTCAGTCGTTTCCGCGTGATGGTTTCCCGGATAATAATAATATTATAAGTTGGAAGTACGATACATATTTACTCCCATAGTAAAAATTAATACGTGTTCTATTGAGATGCTTGTAATCGATGCAGTTATGAGATTTGTACAGAAAAAAAGAAGAGGTAGTGGTACGTTATTTATTATTTTTTGGATTTTTTGGATTATGACACTGTTGAAGTAAATGAGCGATATGCCTTACCTACATACATACATGTATGGGTTAAGTAAAAAAAAAATTGACCGTGGTTAGTAATGTCTATGCCAGACTTTGAAAACTGAAACCAGGCGTAAATCTTGTCTGTGCCAACTGACGCCAATTGGAAATGCCAAGTGAAGTAAAGTCCTTCTCCCCCCGGTCTTTGCATCGCGGTGGGAGCCTCCCTCTTCCTCTGCTACCACCAGCAGGTTCCGAGTTGAATACTTTCATAGCTGGGTCGTCGGTGTCCATTCCAACGACATGACCATTCCAACGACATAAAATCTGCGTTTTGCTAATTTTAGTCCTGCAATTGACACGCCCATTTCTAGGGGTTTGCCGCTTTAAAGAAAAATCTTGCCATGCAAATATTATATCTGGATAGGTATTCTATCGGAGTCCGAAATACAATTTTACTTTTTGCAAAAACCCGATGTTTAACACCTTACCAAATATATCTTAACATAAGTTTTCGAAAAAAACTTACAAATAATTGTTGATTCTTACAAAATAAACCATCTCGTCATAATGAAAAATATTTAAAAAATAGTTCTTGAAAACCCCCATTTTTTTTAACCACGTTTTTTATAGAGAATTAAACAAAGATTACGAAGGCTGTAACGAAGCGTTTTATTCGCCCCGCCGCTTCTTCTATAATGCTGGGGTATACTCGCCGTGTCCAGGGTTCGTTACAATAACAAGGCTGTAACGAAGCGTTTTATTCGCCCCGCCGCTTCTTCTATAATGCTGGGGTATACTCGCCGTGTCCAGGGTTCGTTACAATAAATTTGTAGTTTCGGGGCTCTGGTAAATCGCACTTTATTAATTTAATTTTCTTAATTTCAATAAAGAACATATAACAAATAACAAAACTTGCTGGCGTCACTTGCAGTGGTTGGGTAACGGCTTCCTGTCCCGTTATGGGCCCGNCTGACTGACTGTTTTCTGGCTGTGCTCTATATTTTATGGGCTGTGTGCTTGATGTTGCGTGGTCGTGCAGCCACATGTTGCTGTGTGATGTTTCGTTGCCAGGGTCACAAAGATGCTGTCGTATTGCTTGTGTGTGTGTTGCTTGACTGGCTGTTGGGCGGTGTCGTATTGCTTGTGTGGGCTAAATTTCTTGATGAACATTTAGTCCTCACAAGGCATAATTTTAAATCCCTAATGTACTGGTCTTCACTATGCAAATAAACTTCAAAAAGTTCAACTGTTAATAGTTAAGTTAGCTTTAGGACAATCTTGACAACCTTACCTATAGAAATGTTAGTCTTTAAAATGACGTTAAGATGAATTCTGTACGATCAGCAGAACCCAAGATATAACGATTTGAAGAAGTACATGACTAGTCAGAATCACGCAAAAATGCAAATTTTGACAGATCATATCTCCGAAGAAAAAAAAGAAGAAAAAAATTCCTCGAACATGTGTTAGCTTATTTCATGTATAGAACCCAGAAAAAAAATTTAAGCGAATCGGAGACATGACATAATTTTTTTTACGAAATCCGTCTGACTTAAAAAAGAATGGCTCATATAAAAAGGATGAACACTTGCGTAAAGCTAACTGTAAATGTAAAGAAAGTATACACATGCATAGGGTATTTTGTCGTTATTAATTTTGCGTATCTACTTTTTGTAACTTCTACGTATTATTCGAAATATGTTGGGCGAAGTGTGAGCTTGCGGACAAAATTTTGTGCAAAAGGCAAGAAAAAGTATGTGTGGACGAGGAAACATACGTCGAAGCAGGCTTTAAGCAGGTTCAGGGCGCTGAGTCCAAGATGCCTTCAAGCTAAAAACGTTGAACAAGCTCCTTAGGTTTTGTTATTTATTGGCCTAATATATACTTGGTATGGCAAGCCATCTGCCAGTCTGGCACGAAGAGCAAAAAACTTATTATCACGGGCTCTAAAAATCAAGTAATTTATATGAAGAAGTGTTTGCAATAACGTTTGCTGTCATTCATAAAGCATGTTCTGACGCGATTTAGCAATGAGCCCTTACAGCCCTCTTGCCATGAACTGGTACGTCAGATATGGGGTAGATATTGTTCAAAAGGACCACAACCCATCAAACTCTTCACAATGACGACCCGTTGAAAATTATGGAAAGAAAATAGTTAAAAACGAGAGAAGACATCTAAAATTAGTAGCATTTCGATTTAATTTGGCAGAGAGCAGATACATTAATTGTAGAAATGTTTACTGCACTCGTTGTATTGCATACTATTTATCAAAACCAATATAGTAGTTAGTAAATGAAGTATGGGTTGATGTGCTATTGAAGCAATGTTTTGTTTACCTCTTGGTTGGCTCTCCAAATATGCCACCGAAAGCTGTGTGTATGCCTTCATAAGATCCAACTTTCTCTTACATATCAAGACCTCAATATCAAGATTCATTATCAAGATTTTATTTAAACAAAAAATGTATATTCAGATGATTCAGAATAGTTAGTAAATATGTACCAAATTCAACTTAAAAATTTGGAGATTTAGTTTTTACTACGCGGTGACTACGTTCGGAAGAAGAAGTAACTTAATCTAAAACAGGCTTGGAGTTCAATTAATTTAAGGTACAATTACATAATTTACTGAATAACTCTTAAGAACTACGAGCTACGAAATACTCGACCCATTTATTAAAAATGAAAGGAATTTAATACGTAGAAGAGAAATGTACACAACCAATAACTGTGTTAAATGTATGCAAGTAAAAGTATAGCTATGTAGTGCAAAGTGTGTCCCTATGTATGTGACATACTCATATATGTATGTGAATATTTTATGAGGGCCTAAAATGACAAAGAAAAAAAATTGCAGAAGTATAAGCTAACTACAGCAATTCATGGAAATGCTTGACTTCCAGCTGTGTTCAACGAGCAATTACGGCAGCAATCATTGACATTTTGCGGAAAAATGTGTAAATTGTAAAATTGCTAGTGAATACAAAACGGGTTATTTTCATGTCGGAGTGTGGCGTATGTGGTCGGCCAACATAAAAGGAAAAATGTGCACTCAACTGCTGGCGAATTCCCAGCAGGAATGACAGGAATTGCAGTTGGACACATTTCGAGCTAAAGGCAAATACGCAATGAAACGCAGTCGCAACTGCAGCCGCACTCTAATACATACATATGTACATATAACCGAGCGGGGATAATAAACCAGCAGGCAGTAACAGTGGTAAATAGAAACAAACAAAACTAAGCAAACCAAACTACACTTGAAATACAACAACTAAGGAAATTGTTAGCCAAACCAAGGGAATAAATTTGCATACATACATACATACATACGTGGAGGAGGGTGCTGTCACACAGATTTAGTTATATGTAGAACACTGTAACTGTGTGCACGCTCCAAAAGCACAGAAATTAACTAGCATTCTCTGGCAGTATTTTAAATGGGACGCCCGCGCACTCATCAAATTTGCTAGCAATAAAGCTTTTACGCAACTACGACGAGAGGCTAAATGAAATTCGTCTAAAATTTATGTGCGGTGACTGGAATTGATGATGATTTTTTTGCAATATTTTTTTTTTGAGTTTATTAAAATTATTGTTTGCCGTTTTGTTTAAACCTATTTATTTGCTACCTCATAAAATTTGCATTCACTGTTGCCGAGTTGAGTGTGGTGTGGCACACCCGGGCGTATGTGGAACATTTATGTAAATGAATGACCATTGCTGCTGCGCCTATGGAGAATTCAAGTGTACTCGCACTCCCCTTTTCTCGCTCTATGCAACGTATTATGCTATAATCATGATTTATTAGACACTTAGCGCCCTCATCTCCCCAATCCCCACACTCTCCCCCTCTGGGTTCTTGCACACTTTCGTAGGTATTCGCGTATATTCGGCTACTTCCGCATTGCTGACTTCTGGCAGAGAAATCTTTAGTAATTTATTGGGCAGCATTAACAATACATTCCACCTACATACATACATAGCGTGCATATTCTGCATTCCTTTCTTTGCTATTTTGCGCTAGCCATTTGTCACAGCGTGCCTGGTGGTCCAAGCTTAGGCGCGTGCTGAAAATATTTTTACATCATTATTTAAGTGTTTTTCATTTTTAGTCCTTCGTTCGTACTTGGTGCGTTGCTTTTCATTCTTTTGTAAAAGGATTTCCTGTATAGAAGTAGGTTATTTGCGCCATTGAAAGCTGTTGCAAGCATTCAAATTGTTACTAAATGATGACAATGAAAATTTTATGAGGCCATTAAAGTTTTAAACATTTTCTTATGCTATGTCTCCCCATGCATGCACATTTGGGAATACATGCATTTTATGTGGTTTTCGGTTAGATAATTTTTAGTTAAATTTTCTTTAAATCCCCTTACTGCTGTTATAGCTGAGTTGCTGGGGTAGGTACTATAAAGTAGGGAGCGAGCGGTTTAAAAAAAGTCGGATCAGAAAAATATTAGCGGTAGATATGAAGGACATATGTTCAGTATTGTTTCGTCAACTATCCACAGTTAGAAATTGAGAAAACTGCAGTATGTATGTATGTGATGGATAGATGTATATATGCCTCGTATATGTCCTGCTTCGGAAAAGTGTCTTCATTAGCCCAGTCGGGTTAGCTCAAAAAATAGGGAGAAGCTTACAATAACTCGCATAAAGCTGAAACTTGGTACGAATGTTGCGAACACCGTTGTGAATAAAATGTCAAAAGGCCCCATCGATCCCACGTCTGCAAAAAAATGTATTCAAGGTCAAAGGTCACATAAATTGATGTTTTTTGCATTTATCAGCAAAACGGTAAGGTTGTTACAAAAACCGGTGGGATGATATTGTAGATTATGCAATTATCTTTTAAACCCGTTATTACATTTTTTAATCAACGATATAGCACCGAAAGGTCTGACTATCTCGCAAAGCGTGGAACCGACATGCCCTTGCATTATCCCGAGCCATTCTGCGCTACATCTAAAAAATACACTGCCGAACTACGTATGAGCTAAGAAGAATCTCAGATTGCTGCCCACTGGCGGAAGGAAAAGATAATGAAACAACCAAAGAGATTCACAACTTCCCCAGGGGAAACTCCGAAATACTCCTTGTACTTGGAGCTCTTACTGGCTAATTGACAGCACACTGCAAGTTAGGGCACCATTGGTCATCAAATGCGGCTTTCTGTAGAGACGGACTGTAGGTTTTGTGGGCTGGTGCAGGAAAACTTTGTGTATATTCTATGTACCTGCTCACGAAACATGAATCGTAGACTGATACACTTTAGATAACGATTTTTTTCTCCATATAAAATTCGGAATATGCCACCGTTCAAAGTGCTTAGATTTTTAATAAGGTTGAAGTGATTACAATAGGTTTTTCTTAGGTCGCATATGTCTGTACGGTAAAGTTAATTGTTATACGCAAAATTAATTATTATATGCAATTAATTTGGTTTTATTGTACTAGCTGTGTGTTAGTTTTACTAAATGTTAAGTTATCTACATTTTTAATAAACTTGACATTGATCAAAAATATTATAAACTCAAAAAAGTGTGTGGTAGGTTTTGGTGGATTTTGGTAGGAAGTTTTGTTAGGGAAAAAAATTGTTTGTGGCAACACTGGTTGTCACATAAAGAATCTGTGAAATGCGCTTTTCGTGTAAGCAGTTACCCAACGCACAGCATTACATATGTAGAAGTCTTTTTGGGCACCGTGAATTTTTTAATGTAATCTAAAGAAAATCCCTGTCTTAAGTACCTCCCCGCTTATTTACCCAATCCGCCTAAGTACCTAAATTTTTCGTACTTTATTTACCATTTTACTTATAATTTTACAGTTTTAAGTGCTCTTTTAAAATTTTTTTAAATATTTACATATTTTGAAATTCAGTGGCAGCGCTACACAATCGATATTAATTGCCACCGTCAGTGTAACAACATGCATGTTTCAAGTGGCTTAAAATTACCGTTGATTATTTTGTCGCATTTGCTTCCATATAGCGAAAAAACACAATTTAGTTTTATATGAAGAAAACCGAAGCACCTTCGGCAAAATTAAAAAAAAAAATAACGGTAATTTTTTCCACTTGCAACTTATTAGACTAAGTACACATAAGTAACATTATTTGGAATTTTGGAAAATGGTGCGCAATACCGCCCACATATGACTATATAAGCAGGGTTGCCACTTTGGTAAATTGTTACCAAAATTGGTAGAAAAAATTTGGGTTGGTAAAAAGGTAAATTTTTTCTCATTTTGGTAGAGTTTTGATGAACTTTCCGTTCCCGAATTATTTTTGGTAGTTATCTTTAAATATATTATAAATTTCTTTGCATACTTTTTATATAATTACATACGTATAAATGCATTATATCGATATAAGGCGAACATATCGCACTCCATTCAAAACTAATTTTACTGGATTCCCGAGGAGCTTTAGATTGCCTAAATATTTTAAAGGATTATTTAAATATAAAAAAAAAATTTACAGGTATGTAATTATGCACTATGATTGTTCATAAAAAAATTAAAGCAACGCCATTTTTTATCAATAGAAAAAAATAAGAAAAATCAACGGGAATTTTTAGCAGCACATTGTTGGCTATACTTAAATAATATTTGCTTTAAAACTCCATATCTTAAATTGTTATAATAATTCAGAGTAAAAAATTCGAAATTTAGACGAAAATTTTTGGAATTTTTCTATATGTTGTTAGTTAAAGCAATAAAAAATGTTTACTCGAAAAATATTGCGAATATTAAAAAAAATCACGTTTTTGAGTCACTATATTTGTCTATAATAACTGGAGTTGAAGTTTTCAAATAATGAAGTTTCATTGTTGCCTTTAGTTTCATCACTTCCGCTTTTGGTTGAAGGAGACTGAGAATATGTCATTAATATGACTCAAATACCCTATAACTAGTTAAATAAAAAGCTCTTAAAAACAATTTTAATTCTTATTGAAATAACTAAAAAAAAAATAAAAAAATAACTATAGTTTTAATTAAAATAAATAAAAAAATAAGAAAACTATAGTTTTTATTAAAATGATAATAAAAAAGTGGTAAAGTGGATGGTAAATATTTTTTTTCGTCAGTGGCAACCCTGTATATAAGTTTATCTCATTATTCTAAATGAACGTTTTATCGAAGATGCTTAAAATAGGGGTAAAACCACCCCAGCTTACCATGTAGCGGTAGTTTTCGGAAAGGTGAAAAACATGTATTTAATACTCGCGCCGGATATTTAATGTTCGGCTCCGCCCGAACTTAGACTTTTTTACTTGTTTACATTTGCTTCATTTTGCCGTTTGACGCGACCGTCACAGAGCGACTCGCTAGCAGTAATACAAAGCTCAATCAAGTTAGCGACGCTGAAATTAAAAAATTTGTTCGTATTATTGTGCTCATTGTGTGCTATTTTCAGCCACTTTTAGTTTTTTTTGGGCGCCGACCATTTGGTAAACAATTAAAACTTTGCTAAGTTAACCATAACTTAGCAAAATATTCATTCAATGAAGTCTTTTTACTACTTGTCTGGGCTTATTTTTTTGGGCTTTTTATGTGCTTTCAAAATATTGCCCAGTAAACATTGAAAACCCGCTTGACGTCACGCTATCTGGCCCACTTCTTAAACTTTGGTCGAACACGGATAAATATTATCGAGAAATTACGTACTATTTTTGGGCTTATTAGAGTCATCAAAATAATTATAAGATATATAATATAATATTATTGAGAAATTACGTGCTATTTTTGAGTTTTTTTGTAGTCACCAAAATAATTATAGCAGCTCATCCAGTTTCCGAGATAATTAAGACTTTGCTGGGTTAAATGTAACTTAGCAAAACATCCATCCAGTGAAGACTTTTTACGGCTTAACTGTTATTATTATTGTGGGCTTTTTATGTGCTTTGCAAATATTGCCCGTTGAACATTGAAAAATCGCTAAAAATATTGCCCAGTAAACATTGCAAAATCGCTTGACGTCACGGTAGCCGACCAACTTTATAAACTTTGGTCGAACACGGATAAATATTGCTGAGGAATTAGGTGATATTTAGGGGCTTTTTAGGGCCGTCAAAATTATTTAAGGTGCTCACTCAGTTTCCGGGATAATTAAGACTTTGATGAGTTAATTGTAATTTAGCAAAACATTTATTCAGTGAAGACTTTTTGTTTAACGTTTTAAGTTTATGAACAACTGTGTACTCATTGGGGTGTTTAATAAACTCAGAGTTTAATTTGACATTTGTTTGTTTACTTTTTCTTATTCACATTTGGCCTGTTCCCATACTCCAACATTTGGACAGAAATAATCCAAAGTAGCCGTGGTGTAGAATACCAACCGTTTAGCCATACAGAAAAAAAAATATAGCTAAATAGAACTTTTCATGCTGATTTCAACCATATAAAGATTATTAGCGCAAACAAAAACTAAAGCCAATAAAAAAGGTTCAAGTTTAACTTTTATATTTTTTATATTCATAATATAGCATTTTCCGGTCAAATGAAACCTTTTTCAACCCAAAGGAAACCTTTTTCAAATCAACTGAACCCATTTTTAAATCAAATGAAACCTTTACAATTCAAATGAAACCTTTTTCAAGTCAAATAAAACCATTTTCAAATCAAAAGAAACTTTTTTTAAGTCAAATANGAAATGTCAAAGCATACTGAGCATCTTTCTCTTTGACACCATGTCTGAAATCCCACGTGATCTGTCAAATACTAATGCATGAAAATCCTAACCTCAAAAAAATCACCCGTTAATTCATATCCGCAAAGAAATGTGCAATAGATCTGCAGTTGCAATTAATCTTTTGAGGTGATGGCCAGTGAAAGTGGAACTGATTTAAGCTCTGGTAGTTCCGACAATTGGGAGCCTACCGAAGACAACCAAAACACGCCACGAAACTAAGGAAGAAGAGGGAGAAAATATGTAATCGTTTCTAAGGAAGTAAAAGGGCTTTTAATTAAACTGTACGAAGAAGGCAAAACCCTGTCCGAAGCTGCTAGTATTACAAGTAAATGTTAATACCGCAAAAACTATATTAGCGCGGTACAGAAAAAGCAACGGGACATTAGTTATCAAAAGCCGTGGTGGATGCCGAAACAAAAAGTTAACAACTGAAGTCTTAGAATTTATTGAAACAATCGTCGAAAACGACCCGGGGATATCAATAAAAAATATTAAGGAAAGATATTTGAAAGCAAAAACATAAGCCTTTCTCAGACAACAATTTTCAATGCACTTCGAAATTTAAAAATAACCTTAAAATTGGCGTCTGTAGAATTTGATAGGAGGAATGAAGAACGTACGTTAACTCTAAGAAAAAATTACGCTAGAAATTTTTCACAATGGGTCCCGCAAGAAAAAAAAAATGGTTTTTATTGACGAATGCGGCTTCAATCTTCACCTACGAAAATCGCAGGCTCGATCAAAAAGGGGAAAGAGAGCGCATATAGTTGTACGAACGGTTAAAGGTCGTAACGTTCCACTAGTCGCTGCAATTAACATCGATGGAGTTGTTCATTACAAAATTGTTTCAAATGGGAATGTAAACGCTGAAGAGTTCAAAATATTTTTGCATGAGCTTTTTCAAAAAATTACAGGCATACAAAATGTATTTTTAATAACGGACAATGCTCGTATTCATAGGGCTAGGGAGGTTCAAAACTTATTAGAGAACACTGAACATAGCGTTAAGTTTCTACCACCCTATTCTCCCATGTTAAATCCTATTGAACATGCCTTTTCTCAAATTAAAACCTGTGCTCGGTCTATATTAGGCGGGCCGGGAAATAACAATGACATACGCGATGTAATTCAACGAAGCATTGCTAACTTGACGGAAAATGATTGTACTAATTATGTTATAAATATGATAATGAAAATCCTCTTAGCTCTAGAAAAAGAAATCCTGCACTAAGCAATATTTTTTTTTACTATTTTTTGTACTCTATTTATGCATACATACATATTCACAACATTTAAAAATACAATAAATAAAAAATATGAAATTTTTTTATTGTAAAATACGTACGAAAATCATAAATCGGTTAGCTTCCATGGCCTTCCGAGGGACAAGAATTTGGTCCAAATGTGGGTGCACTCTTGCGGGCAGCCCGTTGAGAAAACTGCGAACAACATTTGTCTATTTCAATACAATACATATTTGCAACCTATCACAGCTGAAATTGCCGTCTGTAGCACACATATATGTGGCTTAAGTCTCTTCCATCAAGACATCCCATTGGATGACTTCCTGTAGCGGATGAAAACGCATTGACTATAGAGACACTGACATGGTTTACCAAATGACTAATTATATGCAGTACAGAGCTAATTGCCGAAATTATTGAAACGGTGAGTGAACAGCGAAGAATACACTTAGCTAGTCGATTAATTATTTTTTTATTTCCCAGCTTGCCGAACTGTTGGGCCATCCCACCTTGGCCTCGACACACACAGTTGCACTACTATGTTTTGGTAACTGCGGAATGTTATGGGCTAATTCTAACTAAAGTAAAATGTATATGCAAGCAAAAGCCTTGTAGTTTAGAGTCTAAACTTTCGACCAAGTTGAGCAACTTATTGCTTTTATATTTGTGTTGGAAAGTGCGCCTCATGTCATGCAGAAGATGAACATTGATAAGGTGTGTTGGATATAAATGTGTACCTGTAGGTTAATAAAATTATCGTCACCTTTTATTTCAGATTGCTCTACTGCTATTTAAATCGCTTGATGATAACACCAATATGCTGTGTATTTCCCAAATGTTTGTGAGCGATTTCTCACATCAGGAAATAAATACTTCCTTAGACACTCGAATCATATAATACCAAGCTGCTTGCAGTTAGCAAAGTACCAAAAATCTATGGAAAGTGCAAAACTGCAGAGGTACATATGTACATACATACATACAAACATAAAAAACTTGACTTAGTTGTTTAAGAGCCGTTTATATTAACGTTTGTAAGGTGCTGGAATACCTAAAATATTTTCGATGATTACTTGCGAAATACTCTCTTTTGTATTTACATAAATGTATGTCATTACATTAGACTTTAACTTGTAAAAACATTGAAAAAGGAACTAATAAATAAACAAAACAAAAATTCAAACAACACAGTAAAAGTCTTATGGCCTTATTCATAAAAAATAAAGTAGGTTTCAAGAGCTTTATAAATTGACGTTTTCATACATTTTTCAATTTATAAACCTTTTAGGCCCACTTGCAGAACAGCAGGTTATCTATTTAACTCGAAGTTTACTGGTTAAATTGACAAATTGGCTTGCGCAATCAATGGTTAGGAGTAAAATTAGAGTTAAATCGTTAAATATTTAGCCCAGCCATTTTCGAAGGTTAACTTCCTAACTCTACGTATGTCAATTCTGTCAGTAACAAGAAAAAATAAATTGAGATTTCAAAAATATTTTTGAAAATATATGTACATACATACATACATACATACATACATATTCACGTATTCATTATTCCGCCTTCAGCTCTGAGGTTTTGGTCAGTCTGGCGTAAAAAATATATGCGATTAAAATGCACCAACCGTGTTAGTAGTCCATCCAATTAAGAGAACTCTCGGAAGTGCCGCTGGCCAATTTACAATTTGTACCTATTTATGTACCCAACAAGCAAAATAAACTTAAAGAAAGCTTTTTTTAAGTTTTCAATTATAAACATTAAGCTTACAAAACGTTGATTTTTTGTTTATAAAACGCTTGAAAGTAAGCGTAATATAATCGAAAAGGAACATTGGTTATAAGCGTAGAAATATAAACTTGTAATAAATTTTCAAAAGAAAGCTTTTTATAAGCGTAAAAGTGTAAACTTATAATAAAGGTTCAAAAAAAGTTTTATAACGCTTTATTTAAAGATATTTCATTAAAAACTCATACATAGATTGCTTAACATCTAGAAACTAAAAGAAATGCGAATTTTCGGCGGACTCATCTACAGTCGCGAAAATATAAATAGGGAATAGATATTTCAGCATACAAATTCATGATATAAAATTAAGCATAAAAAAGTTAATTATTACATCTTGTTGCGTGCTTTCAATTACATGCGGTTATTGGAAAATTGGAAAAACGACATCGATGCAGCTATATATTCCGCTTCATCGCCGCCATTCTCATTAATGAACTTTTCTGAAAAAAATTTAATACATTTTTAGTTGAATGTTAAACTAAGAAAGGATAAGGAGAACTCATCATTTGAAGACCCGAATGCTCCACCGATTAGCGCAGCGGGTCCTGGATTGGATTTTTTTTACCGCATCGGTTTTATTTAATTTTTTCTTTTAATAATTATTTTAAAAAACGTAAACACGTCACTTACGATTGAAAAAGTGTTATATTTACTACTTCATGTCGTTGGCATTTGCATTTCATTTATAAGTTTAAGTTATTTATAAACATTCGCTCTCAAAACTTATTAAAGGTTTATTTGAAAAAACTTTTAATAAGCTTAATATTAGCCGTCATCGATTCGCCACTTCGCTGCTTGCTATGTTTGAGTTCCGGTCGCTTAACGAAAAATTTTGCATGTGAAAGCAACAACAAAGTTAGCTAGCACGGATAGACGATAGCAAGTTTGGTTGTACCTCATTGAGTTCGTTCGTTTTGCCACTTGCTAACTGATGGCGAATCGATGACGGCTATTAAAAATGCTTATTTAACGCTTATTATAGCAAACTTACTTTGTTATTTTTAAAAACATTTACTGAAATGCTTGTTGGGTATGTATGTATGTATGGAAGTGTTTGAAATTCTATATTCAAATCCTTATAAGAAATGGAAATAAACGTCAAAAAAGGGAGAATGGTGCCTACTTAATTTAAAAATCCCTCGGGTTACTTAACTCTGGGCCAGTTTTCAATGCTGCAAGACAATGTCTGGTTTAGGAATATAACAATTTAACTCTGAGCTTCTTATCTCTCTATTTATATATTTAACTCTGGATGTTCTGCAAGTGGGCCTTATAAGACTACTTTATTTTTTTATGAATAAGGCCATCTAATTTTTATTTGGCTAAATCGTTAATATTTATTAGGAAGTCACAAACTTGGACACATTTTTTATTACTTATATCAATATAAAGCATTTCAAAAACGTATTCACTTTGCCAAAGGTTAGCTGGAATAATAGTGGGCTACAAATAAATAAGCAAATAAATTTTGTACATGCATACATATCAATGAAAGTATATACATAGTACATACATGAGACCATTTCGGGATCCGACGGATGCCATCCGCTCAGATCTGATACGATTGGCACTGCCGTAACAAGCGAGTGTGAAGTATTAGATCCATGCGGATGGCATCCGTGGACATCGTAATATGCATGCAACACCAGTGTTGCCGTTTTAGCCCTTTGGTGGCTAGATTTAGCTACCACATACTTTTTTTGGCCACATAAATTTAAAATTGCCCCTAACCCTTTTTTAGCCCTTTGGAGAATTTATTCATACTGGGCATGAAAAAGTTGTATATGCTTAATTTGATAAATTTTTTTTTTTGCCTATATGTAAGAGATGAATTTTTAAACTAGCCCCTCTATTCTAACAGAGTCACAAAACTTAGCTCATCACTGTTGTGATTTTTAGTGCGCCGAGAAATGTGTCACAAAAAATTCGATTTTGAGGGCTAGAAAAATACACAAAAATTTAAAAATTTGTATTGTGGCGGCATATTTTTTGCAGCGGCAAGCTTTGAGGCGCAGTAGAAATCACGGCAGTGATGAGCTAAAGTTTGTGACTTTGTTAGAATACGGCTGTAAGAAAGACTGACATATATGTATTGTATGTTCCTTACGTTTTTATACATACCCTGCAGTACGGGGGAGCGACTACAGGACTGATGAATCGGTAGCTGCCTGGTAAACTCCGTCCATTCCCGACCGACTACTTGCAGTGTATTTCATCGATTACTTTTACAAGGCAATGTCCTAGGTGGTAATCACCGGGTATATTAATTTTGTTCACATAACGGTTGTTTGTAACAGCCAAAACGAATCGAGATAGATATAGACAAATGTATACATAAATGATCAGGATGAAAAAAGAAATCGATTAAGCCATGTCTGTCTGTCCGTCCGTCCGTCCGTC
>NW_016161123.1:15722-44219 GCF_001687245.7 Rhagoletis zephyria
ATTTTTCTTTCGAAGGCGCAAAAGAATTTGTAGGTATGTATAAGTGGACCAAAAGCTGAGAAGAATGTGTATTTTGGTGGTGATTTATTTCAATAGCAAAAGTGATTTTTTTTAGAGATTTTCAATACATTATTTATTCAAATATAATTAAAATGAAGTGTGCGGTAATCGGTTGTAAAAATACGTACGAAAATAATAAATCGGTTAGCTTCCATGGCCTTCCGAGGGACAAGAATTTGGTCCAAATGTGGGTGCACTCTTGCGGGCAGCCCGTTGAGAAAACTGCGAACAACATTTGTCTATTTCAATACAATACATATTTGCAACCTATCACAGCTGAAATTGCCGTCTGTAGCACACATATATGTGGCTAAAGGGCTACTTACTTAAGTCTCTTCCATCAAGACATACCATCGGATGACTTCCTGTAGTGGATGAAAACGCATTGACTATAGAGACACTGACATGGTTTACCAAATGACTAATTATATGCAGTACAGAGCTAATTGCCGAAATTATTGAAACGGTGAGTGAACAGCGAAGAATACACTTAGCTAGTCGATTAATTATTTTTTTATTTCCCAGCTTGCCGAACTGTTGGGCCATCCCACCTTGGCCTCGACACACACAGTTGCACTACTATGTTTTGGTAACTGCGGAATGTTATGAGCTACTTCTAACTAAAGTAAAATGTACATGCAAGCAAAAGCCTTGTAGTTTAGAGTCTAAACTTTCGACCAAGTTGAGCAACTTATTGCTTTTATATTTGTGTTGGAAAGTGCGCCTCATGTCATGCAGAAGATGAACATTGATAAGGTGTGTTGGATATAAATGTGTACCTGTAGGTTAATAAAATTATCGTCACCTTTTATTTCAGATTGCTCTACTGCTATTTAAATCGCTTGATGATAACACCAATATGCTGTGTATTTCCCAAATGTTTGTGAGCGATTTCTCACATCAGGAAATAAATACTTCCTTAGACACTCGAATCATATAATACCAAGCTGCTTGCAGTTAGCAAAGTACCAAAAATCTATGGAAAGTGCAAAACTGCAGAGGTAGATATGTACATACATACATACAAACATAAAAAACTTGACTTAGTTGTTTAAGAGCCGTTTATATTAACGTTTGTAAGGTGCTGGAATACCTAAAATGTTTTCGATGATTACTTGCGAAATACTCTCTTTTGTATTTACATAAACGTATGTCATTACATTAGACTTTAACTTGTACAAACATTGAACAAGGAACTAATAAATAAACAAAACAAAAATTCAAACAACACAGTAAAAGTCTTAATTTTTATTTGGCTAAATCGTTAATATTTATTAGGAAGTCACAAACTTGGACACATTTTTTATTACTTATATCAATATAAAGCATTTCAAAAACGTATTCACTTTGCCAAAGGTTAGCTGGAATAATAGTGGGCTACAAATAAATAAGCAAATAAATTTTGTACATGCATACATATCAATGAAAGTATATACATAGTACATACATGAGACCATTTCGGGATCCGACGGATGCCATCCGCTCAGATCTGATACGATTGGCACTGCCGTAACAAGCGAGTGTGAAGTATTAGATCCATGCGGATGGCATCCGTGGACATCGTAATATGCATGCAACACCAGTGTTGCCGTTTTAGCCCTTTGGTGGCTAGATTTAGCTACCACATACTTTTTTTGGCCACATAAATTTAAAATTGCCCCTAACCCTTTTTTAGCCCTTTGGAGAATTTATTCATACTGGGCATGAAAAAGTTGTATATGCTTAATTTGATAAATTTTTTTTTTTGCCTATATGTAAGAGATGAATTTTTAAACTAGCCCCTCTATTCTAACAGAGTCACAAAACTTAGCTCATCACTGTTGTGATTTTTAGTGCGCCGAGAAATGTGTCACAAAAAATTCGATTTTGAGGGCTAGAAAAATACACAAAAATTTAAAAATTTGTATTGTGGCGGCATATTTTTTGCAGCGGCAAGCTTTGAGGCGCAGTAGAAATCACGGCAGTGATGAGCTAAAGTTTGTGACTTTGTTAGAATACGGCTGTAAGAAAGACTGACATATATGTATTGTATGTTCCTTACGTTTTTATACATACCCTGCAGTACGGGGGAGCGACTACAGGACTGATGAATCGGTAGCTGCCTGGTAAACTCCGTCCATTCCCGACCGACTACTTGCAGTGTATTTCATCGATTACTTTTACAAGGCAATGTCCTAGGTGGTAATCACCATCGGCTCTCTGTACCGGGAGTTACTAAAGTAGTCACTTGCGTGATTTATGGGCGACCTCTGTCGTAGTTTTTCGCTATTCTGCGGCCGACTGGTTAGACTCTGCACCACCATGGGCACTACCACGGGTTAATAGAGTAGCTATTTGCCTAGGAGTCGATGCAGTAGCGGTTCAAAAGTAGCGATTGACTCCAGCAATACTGGAGGGTATGTACATACTGTATAAGTGTTAGGGCTGTTTTTTAAGTTATCTATTAACGATTTAACTATAGTTTAAAATAGATAAGTTTACGGCCCTTAGGGCCAGTTTTTCAGTGCCAGTTTAAACTCAGATTAATGAAACTGGGTTTAAATTGGACAGCTGGCTGACACTTGATTGGCTGATCTTAATTTAAACCAGCCAGATCGGGCGTTTAAACTTATTTTGAACCACGGCCGCACAACTGGTAAACAAGTCGATTGACCGTGTATGTTCTTGTGGTGTGATTGTACCAGCTGCTGGTGCGACTTCAAAAACTATTTGAAAATTTTATAATTGTATCAGCGTGCTGGTGTCATGAGTGGTGAAATTAGCTAAATTTTCTAAGTAAAAAATATTTTGGCGGAAATTTCAAAGCCGTGTTTGTGGAATATTAAGTTCACGATATTGCAGTTGTGAATTAAAAAAAAAAAAACAATGTTTAACAAAATGGTAGAAAAATTACGAAATTTCGGCTCAAATCATTTCGATCTTTCCTCGACCTCATTTGTAAAGAAATAAATATTGTACCAGCATGCTGGTAAGTTACCTATGTATATGCTTCGAGCTTGATGGTACAATCACTTGATCGAGCCAGCAAGCTGGTGTCGTATATTTCCCCTTTTATACGAAAAAGTTTTTGGTTGGATAAAATGTTAGCTTTTTTCCAGGGTTCATTGTTTTTCTATACCATTACTTAATGAAAATGTTTGCGTGTATACTTATATATGATTATGTAAGTAAACAATTTTAGCTACCATTTTTAGCCACAACGACTTTTTTGAGCTCTTTTTTAGCCCTTTTTTTAAAAGAATTTTGCCCCCACTAAAAATGCTTCGCGGCAACACTGGTCGACACCAGCGACTGCTTCCAAAACATATACTCGGACACATCCATACTCCAACTTGGCAATCTCAGGTAAGATAGTAATTGGACACATAAACTTGTTTTATAATCGTTTATTTATTTATTATTCAATCATTTCCATTTTACACAAACATGCGCCCAAAAATAACTTTACTTGTAATTTTATGCTTGCTCTTCTAATTCTTTGTTTACATTTGGTTAATTTCTAAGAAAACAACATGGCGACGAAATTACAAACGTCAGCCAGAAAATTACTTTTTTCTTTTGCTTCATCTTGCCAGATCTTGTGTAGTTGGATCATGGATGTAAACGAAATAGAAAAAAGTGAGTACAGTAGCTCGTTTCTGTAACAATTCTCTACCAAGGCAAATTCATATATGAATTCTCTACTACTAATGAGTAGTAGAGAATGACGTATATTCTCTACCAGTAGAGAAATAATCGGTAGAGAAGAGTTACGGTAACGAGCTACAAGTAGCAGGGACTGGTTTCAGACAATTTTAAAAGAGAGAGAGAGAAGTTGTAAATTGTAAATAATTGTTGCTTAAAAAAACTAATTGGTAAATACCAGGGAAGGGCACTACCACAAACAAGCGTGAGCCAAAAGTGAGTAAGAGGTAGTGAGCCTAATTCCGCATTGGGAAGAAGTAATGGTAGTCAAAAAAATAATCAGTAAAACCGCCGCTTTTACGTTCGAAAATGCATTTTTTCCCCAGGGCGATGCCCTAAGAAAAGTCGGAGATTTAATTTTGCATCACCTAGTATTCTGAGAATTTATGCAATTTAATATGAATTTTTTTTTGTGAGGATACACATTAAAATGCTGATTACATGTTAATCAGTAATAGAATCTTAAACCCAAAAAAAGTGCATTACATTATATATCACGCATGTAACGCATTACTCTTTTCCCATTGGGTAATTTTCATGATGTCGCGTCATCATCGTTACGCTCTCGCTTGTATACGTATAACCAGCGTTGCCGCTTTGGTAACTTTTTAACAAAATTGGTAAGTTTTTTCTTTATTTCTCAAATTTGGTAATTTGGTAATTTATTTTTTAATTTGATAACTTTTTCAAATCGGTCCTACATGTCAGGTTTAAGCGTTCCTGTTAAAGCAATATCAGGAGATTATGGCGAAAAGTTGTTCCAACGTTCCTTGGTCACTACTGGAATGGTCTCTAACAAATTGGCTAATCCTATATATACCGTATCCTTTCCCAGAAGGTTTTGGGTGGGCGTACCTTTCCTTGTCAGTTCGCCAGCTTTGCAACCGCCTTCAATATTCCTGTGCACCCCGACAACCATATGAGTAGAATTCTCTGTAAATATATATGTTCACGTTCAAAAATATACGGAACTCAGGGGAGCTTCCTTTTGTTTATACGTGAGTCGAAAGCCTTCAGGACTGCCTTCAAGCGTTTAATTTTTGAGATATTTCCGGCCACTTGTTGACATGTATATGTATCTTTATTGGGCATAACTGGACAAATGTTGATTTTAAAGTGCTCCAAAGTTTGAGGTTTATTCGCATAATTACGGTTATCCGAATGGCCTCATAAAAAAGTCCAATGGTGCCAAGAAGGATGATCTCAGTGTCCGAATGACATCCCCTCTACATAATCATACATAATCAGAAAAGTGTTGGTGGTGGGGTGGACTGCCGCCCAGTCTAACCTAACCTAGTCCTCTTTTGCAACGAACTGTATCCATGGCACGGTGAATAATCAGATGCCTTCAGCTGTTTTGTGACCTGCGCTTTGCACAAATTTACGGAAATGTGTATCCAAATGCCAAATATACCATTTTGAGCCATAAGACGGTACCATGTTCTTAAAACGACGCGCAAACGACAAATTTGTTTCTTCGGCCACACTTAGTTTTAAAATCCTAACCAAGCTTTTATGGTGTTGTGGCTTTCAGTGTTCACGCAGATATATAGCTGAATTGAGCGCTGATTGTCTGAAAAGCTTGGTGTCTTCGAATATACATATGTATTTATGTACAGACATACATACGTATGTATAGCTCTCTTTTAAAATAAGTTTGGTAAGTTTTTGTTGAATTTGGTAACTTTTTCTGGTGACTTTGGTAAAAAATAAAAAAATGTTGCGGCAACACTGCGTATAACCGATTTTTACGCTCTTTAAGTGCCTGCTCACTCTCTGCCAGGGCTGCCAACTATCCATAGGTATAAGGTGCCATATTGAGGATAAAAAAGTGCCAAAATGTGCCAAATAGAAAAATAAGCCATGCCAAAAAAGGAGCCATCCTTTTTAATCCTTTCCATTTAGCAATCAAATGAGAACTACATTTCTAAAACAAAAGTGCAATGCCAAAATAAGATAAACCTGTTGAATAACCTTTAGAAATTAGAAAACTTTAGTTGAGAAAAAGAAGTACACGCAAAGGATTTCACAAAAATGTATGGAAATAGAACTATTTTTGATAAGTGCCACTTTGGCACTTTATGCCAAATTGCAAAATTAAGTGCCATTTGATGTAAAATAGGGCCAGAAATGGCACGGTTTGAGCCAAGTTGGCAGCCCTCCTCTCTGCCCTTGCTTGGTAAATAGCAATGGAAAAGAACGATATAAGTACAGTGGGGCAGTTACAGCTCTAAAAACACTCTAAATGATATCATACAAATTAAATATGGTTTTATTTGACTTGAAAAGTTTCTTTTGATTTGAAAATGGTTTTATTTGACTTGACAAAGGTCTCATTTGAATTGTAAAGGTTTCATTTGATTTAAAAATGGTTTCAGTTGATTTGGAAAAGGTTTCCTTTGGGTTGAAAAAGGTTTCATTTGACCGGAAAATGGTATACATATTTGTATGTTTTATGATCGGCAATTTAAATCGGATTAAAATTTTCAAAGATTTTTCGGCTTCGATATTTTTTTGTTGATAATTCAAATACCCTTTTCGGCAGCGATAATAATAAATAGCCAGTACATTTTAATACTTTAAGCTTTTCCTATAGGGTGTATAATCAATGAACAAATGCAATTCAATTGTAAACAGGCGTCTTCTACTCACCATCACTTCTGCCTCAGTACTTGTGCACTTGAGCACTTTAGTAATTAGGAACTCAAGAGCAAAGAGACTCCAACTAGTTTTTGCACTTGGCTTATCAGCAAAGCAAAGCATCCTTAATTGCACATGCTCTCCGGTTGAAGTCTTTTTTTAGACGGCGGACATCTTTTACCGAAGCTACTTCCCTTTTACAAATACTACATACAGAAGGAGCTCACTTGAATATAATAGTTTGACTGACTAGCTAACTATACTAACTTCAAGTAAGGTTTCACTCTCTACCCTCCTGCTTACTGGCATCACTGCTCTGAAAATTTTACTCGTATAATAGCGGAAGTGGCCGGCATTGAAAAACTCAATACAATCAACAGTTGAAAATTACCTCTAAAAATACCGAAGTTCTATTGCTTGTTTATTTCTTTTGTTATTGTTGTTTATCTCAACAAATGCTGTGGCGGCTACAAAAGTTGCCAACTGAACAAATTAAATTAAAGTTTGAACAAATAACACCAATGAGAAAAGTACAAGTACATTGTAGTTGCAGCAAACTTTTAAATTGACTAGAAACCTTGAAATGGTTAGGAAATTCTTAGCTCAGTTTTGTTTTTACCTGCTCCTGTTGGGGGGCGCACAAAATTAAATTTTGAATATAAAATTATAAAAGTAAAGAATATGACGAGCCAATCCACAAATAAGATTCAGAAACTCAAAGCAATCTGAGCCCCTCAACTTGGCTTTCTAGCCTAAAAAAGATTTGGCCCTTTTCACTATACTGGTGAGCAAAATAGCGAACCCGGTATTATTCTCCAACAACACAATCGAAGTGGCAGTGAAACTTGCTGGCCGTGTCATTCTGGAATGATGAACGCATTTTTCTGTTACATTTTAATAAAAATACCCGTGTTATTGCATTAAGGTTATCCAGTAAAACAGACACCTAGATCCAAGGCGCAAACGTTTCAGAGGGCTTTAGGAAGGATCTTTAGACAATTGCTTATTTTAAAGGAAAATCAACGCATTTGTTCCTATAGTATGTGGTTAGTACGATCGAAAGAAAAGTTTGGCATGTCTCTCCGTCAATATATCACTTCTAGGCTGGTCCTGTCTTCATATTTTTGTTTAATCTATAGCAACCACAAGAGTACTGCAAATTCGACTTTCCAACTTGACATCTTATACCAGTACCATAATGGTTTTGGCACCAAAGTTGCAATTCCAATGCAAATTAACGCTGTAAAATTTGTTTCCCTTATGTATACATAAAATTTTCCCTATAATGTTGAATTGAAAAGTTGGTTGAATTACCAAACTTCAAAGCACCCACGTTGTTGCGGGAGCTAAACCAAAATTGTGAGAAAGCAACACATTCGTACACACTAAAACCCAAAAACGATATCGCTAGCTATGGAATTTTTTTAATTTTTCAATAGTTAAAGTGAAAATAAAGTAGGATCTAAAGTTAGTCGGCTTTAGTTTGACTATGACTACGAGCCATTTTCTTCAAATATTTTACAAAAGTTTTAATACAGCACTACTTCTTCTTTAAAGTAAAACAAACCTCGATACAAATCGGTAGAATTCGAGCCCAGTGGGAAAAGATAATGCATGGTAATCAGAAGCCTCTACCATATATGCAGCGTTCCCACGACAGTCGGGTCTACGTAACCGGAACGACCCAGATTTATATCTGGCCAAGGACTGTCACTCCAGCAACACTCCCCAAAAACCCTTTGGGGAACTTGTATGCTGCTACAACAACAACAACAACCATATATGCAGGAAAGAATTAATGATTCTTAACACAGAGATGTTTTTATAAAACTATAAATACATAGAATCTATAAATACAAAAACCAAAAGAAAAAAACGACCGTACCACAAGTTTTGAAATCGCGACCAACAAGTTGGTAGTCGGACTTGCATCCATTCGGCTGCAGCGGCTGCTGAAATAGGGTGAAGAAAAAGTATACTTAAAGTCCCTATTATCGTTTGCGAATCGCTGGAAAAATACGCGACTAGCAAAAATTTGTATTACAGCTCAATCAAGTTAGCGGCGCTGAAATGAAAAAATGAAGAAAAAATTTGTTCGTATTATTGTGCTCATTGTGTGCTATTTTCGGCCACTTTTCGTTTTTTTTGGTCTCCGACCATTTGGTAAATAATTAAGACTTTGCTAAGTTAACCATAACTTAGCAAAACATTCATTCAATCAAACCTTTTTACTACTTGTCTGGGCTTATTTTTTGGGCTTTTTATGTGCTTTCAAAATATTGCCAAGAAAACATTGAAAATCCGCTTGACGTCACGCTATCTGGCCCACTTCTTAAACTTTGGTCGAACACGGATAAATATTATTGAGGAATTACGTTCTGTTTCTGGGCTTTTTAGAATCACCAAAATAGTTATAGGTGCACATACAGTTTCCGAGATATTAAGACTTTGCTGGGTTACCTGTAACTTAGCAAAACATCCATCCAGTGAAGACTTTTTACCAAGGAATGTAACCGATTCAAAATAACGTTCCGGTTTGGGTTTCGGTTTTGTCAAGTGTTTCGGTTTCGGTTTTGGTTTCGTTCTTCAAAATTTATTTCGGTTTTGGTTTCGGTTTCGTTCCGGTTTCGGTTTTTCACAGAAATTTTGTTGATATTATTTAAATCACAATGTCTTAAACGTTGAGGAAAGAAAATCGAAAATTACAGTTCACTGATAATATCAACACTAGGTTCTTTCCCTAACAATCCGGACCGGATTTGGTAATTAGAGAATAAGAGAAACATTTTCTTTCAAAAATGGAACAAAGTTCAGAAGTACGGAAACGCAAAAACCCACATTTCGTGCCCACAAGTCGAGAAACAGCTGATTCACGTTGTTCTTGTTTTTGTCACTTATACCATGTTCTGACCGACATCGGAAACATGTTTTCGTTGCTAAAACTGGTTTTCGACCTAAAACTTGTGTTTTCGTCCATATAAAATCTGTTAAACGAAAACCAGTTTTCGCTGAAAACTACTTGAAAACTCACTTTCCACTCATTCCAATCGGTGTCTTCACTAGTTTTTTTTCGATTATTTATCGAAGTGGAAGTCATATTTTATCATCTTTAATACGCCATTTCGGATTTATTGTTAATTGCCTGGCCAAAGCAAAATAAGAATGAAAGTTAAAGGTTGTAAATGAAAAGAAAATGAAGGAAAAATGTTTTGGTTGTCGGTCAGAACATGGTATTAAATGCAAACACTTGGAAATTGAATTTTGGTTTCACAAATTTGATTTTAAGTACATAGATTGAAAATACATCAACAGGCCATTCACTTTTCCTTAAAAGCACCAAGTAAATGCAGGCAACATGTAAACACAATACAGCTGATATGCACTTTGACACTTTATCCATTTTTACTCGGAGAAAATTTCGGGCTGTTTCGGGCAGGAAGAAGAATACACTTACGATCGAATACGCTCGAATTTTCGCTCTCTATTACCCATTTTGTTGAGTACAGGCATGATTTCTGGGCTATTTTGGGCACACGCGGGATCTCGCATTGCGTACGGGAAAGAAACTACTTAAATATAATTAATCGATTATCGATTCACAACAACAAAGTCATCAGCAGATTTTTGCGAAAAGTTACCTTGCCATACTTATTTACTACTTAACAAGAATTTTAGCAAAATGTTGCTGATTTTGGTTAAATAAATCATTTATTTCAAAGAAATTTTTATTTATTATTTTTGTAAATTTCTGGAAACCGATTGAAACCTGTGATTGAAATGGTTTCGGTATCGTTCCTTTTCAGGTCAAGATAACGGTTACGGTTTCGGTTTCGGTTTTGAAAAACGAAACGGTTTTAAACGGTTACGGTTTCGGTTTGGGTTTCGGTTTCATTCCTTGCTTTTTACTGCTTATGTGGGTTTATTATTTTGGGCTTTTTATGTGCTTTGCAAATATTGCCCGTTGAACATTGAAAAATCGCTAAAACTATTGCCCGGTAAACATTGAAAAATCGCTAAAAAATATTGCACAGTAAACATAAAAAAATCGCTTGACGTCGCGGTAGCCAACGAACTTTATAAACTTTTGTCGAACTCGGATAAATATTGCTGAGGAATTAGACGATATTTAGGGGCTTTTAAGGGCCGTCAAAATTATTTAAGGCGCTCACTCAGTTTCCGGGATAATTAAGACTTTGCTGGGTTACGAAACGACCTGAGACTATTTCTGATTAAATCCTGCAGTACGGGAACAGATTAACTGTCGGCAAATTTGTTACAGGTTTCGATCACCAAAGACACAAACCAAATTTGGTCAAAAAAGGGGTTGCATTGCATTTGGTTTATGTATTTTCTAATCCAAACCCGGAACCAACTAGCCAAAAGTTACTCTGTTCCCGTACTGCAGGATTTTATTTGGTTAAAGTAATAAATAAAGAAGATCCCAATGGTTAAAGTTAAATTTTTAGATTTTTTTTTAATATAAATATCTTCTGAATATAACCTATTGAAAAACAAATGAAGTCAAAATAAAGATAATTAGGGGTATTTCATTTGGTGGACATAATTGTTTCCTTCTGTTTATATTTTTAAGCCGGAAACACCTAATAATCAAAAAAATAAATTTTTTTTTTAAGTGGCGTTTACTTAGAATTTGTTTTCAAAAAGGCTATACAATATATTTTGCTTTGCTGCCTCTATGCTTAAGTGCACATTTAAGATACCTACCCCAAAACGCGCATCAGAGGCGTTATTTTTAAAATTTATAAGGAAACGGCTCCGATAGATGCATTTAGCATACCTGCACATTGGCGATACCTGCCATAAAAATTGTGCGACTAGTATCAATTACCTGCACTGGCCCTATTTTGCACATCTCGCAGAACAACGAAAATGTCTATCAATTTATGTAGTTATATAGATAAATAGATAGCAATCGGTAAAAATTTCACTTGCAGTAATTTCTACATGGTAAGTGCTCCGCCAATATTTGGTTTCATAGGGATTCGGATACCTTCCTCATTGAAGTAGTAAAGAAAATTCGCTTAGGTGCCTTTTTCGGTTAAGTGCACAAGATTTTCGTGCAAAGAAAGATGTGCAGCTAAGCAAAATATACTGTACTGCATACGCCGCGTAAAAGGTATTTAAATTATCTTTAAATTAGCATCAATGCGTTTGTGATCGGTCAAATAGTTTCCGAGATACAGCATTTTCCGGTCAAATGAAACCTTTTTCAACCCAAAGGAAACCTTTTTCAAATCAACTGAACCCATTTTTAAATCAAATGAAACATTTACAATTCAAATGAAACGTTTCTCAAGTCAAATAAACCCATTTTCAAATCAAACGAAACTTTTTTCAAGTCAAATAAAACCATATTTAATTTGTATGATATCGTCAATTTACTGTTTTTATACATCGCTTTTACTACCCAAAAGTTATTGTGTTTTTAAATGTTTACTATGTTACCTGCCCCACCCACCTGTATTTATTTCGCTCTTTTTTACTGCTATTTACCATGCAGCCTTTTAAAGGAACAACTATTAATAAAACAATCACAAATTAAATAAAATTTACTGTTGATAGATAGAGAGATAAGCAGTACGCGTCCCGCGTAACCGGCGCACGTTCGCGATGGTGAGTTTTCATGTACATGGCGTTCTCATAAGTTTGATCATGTCAGCTGACACGTTAACGTACGTTTACGTCGGTGAGTGTAGGCACCATAAAATGAGGATGTAAACGAAATAGAAAAAAGTGAGTATTTACAGTAGCTCTCGTTTCTGTGACAATTCTCTACAAACGCAAATTCATATATGAATTCGCCGCCTTTTTCTCTGCTGATAATGAGTAGTAGAGAATGACGTATATTCTCTACCAGTAAAGAAATAATCGGTAGAGAAAAGTTACAGACGACGACAGAGAACGATACAGGTAGCAGGGACTGGTTTCAGAGAATCTTAAAAGAGAAGTTATAAATTGTAAATAGTTGTTGCTTAAAAAAACTAATTGGTAAATATCAGGGAGGGGCACTACCACAAACAAGCGTGAGGTAAAAGTGAGCAAGAGGTAGTGTGCCTAATTCCACATTGGGAAAAAGTAATGTATGGTAGTCGAAAAAATTATTAGTAAAACCGCCGCTTTCACGTTCGAAAATGCATTTTCTTTCCAGGGCGATGTGCTAAGAAAAGTAAGAGATTTAATTTTGCATCACCTAGTATTCGGAGAATTTATGCAATTTAATATGAATGTTTTTGGGAGGATACATTAGAATGCTGATTACATGTTAATCAGTAATAGAATCTTAAACCCAAAAGAAGTGCATTACATTATTTATCACGCATGTAACGCCTTGGGGCAGTTACTATAGTACAGCTCTAAAAACACTATAAATGGATGATATCATACAAATTAAATATGGTTTTACTTGACATGAAAAAAATTTCTCTTGATTTGAAAAAGGTTTTATTTGACCGGAAAAAGGTTTCATTTGAATTGTAAAGGTTTCATTTGATTTAAAAATGGTTTCAGTTGATTTGAAAAAGGCTTCCTTTGGGTTGAAAAAGGTTTCATTCGACCGGAAAATGGTATATTAAGGGGACGCCAGCCGTTTATTTCAGGTGTGTCTGTCTATTTCTTACTTCTGATTATTTGAGATGAGTCTTCAAGGAAGGTACCCTCGAATCGGTATCAACGAGAAAAGAAGAGAGTACCTTCGACAATCTGTGGAATATTGCCAGATCCTCTTGTCTGCTCCGCAATCGATGGTCGAAAACCTGGATAGGGGAAATGGCAAAGCCTTTATTTGGTTGAAAAAGTCGCACAGGTAGGTGTTTGAAATGGGTGATAGATGAAATTCTGTCCATACTTTCTCTAAACCGGCTGTGGCTGTTAGAGATGCGTGCTGCCACTCCGCAGTTTCTGGGTTCGATTAATGCATCAATCGTCATAGACAGCTTGGCAGAACATCAGAATTGGGTAGGGTATGATTATTTAAAGATACGAAATGAATTAAACTTTTTTTGTGAATTATATTTTACTACACTAAAGTTTTAACAATTAAGGCGCTAATTAAAGATAACTTTCTCATTCTCTTTTCTAGTACTGAAAGTCTTTGTTTTGTACTCGATGAGTTCTGAAATAATGCGCCAAACTTTTTTACGTTCAATAAACTGCAGAACTTTCTAAGCAAAAAATTAACAAAACAAAGACACGAAAGTACTCATGCATCGAAATTTTCAGGCCATGACTCAAAAATAAAATTACCAGCAAACATTTTAACTTAAAGCGGACCAGGATTTCTTAGGAACTAATTTCGGTAAGTGACATTGAGTGCAATATTCTTCGTTTTCGTTGTACGCAGTTTTTGTTTTGCGCTTCTTTTCCCATGATACAGCAAAGTGAAGAAGGATAAAAAGTTCGCAACTGAAAAGCATAAGGAAACTTGCAAACAAAAATTTTAGCGCAGCAGTTAGCAGGACAAACAACATTAATCTTCATTCATTGTTTGTAAGGCTACACAAAAGGGACTTCGTTTTGGACCTTCCTGAAACTGAGGAAACTTCAAGTGTATGAAAAACGGAAATAGTGAAACTGAGAAAGAAAAAGTGAAGTGCACACCACTATGTATGTATATGTTTGTATGTGTACATTTATGTACATTTTAACAAGCATGTAAACTTGCTTGTATGCACTTATTTATTTCTGGCACAGAGTCTATGGTACAAAATCAAAAATTGAAAAATAGGAGCAGACATAGCAGCGGCACCAAAGCTGCGCAATGTATTCTGTGCCAAAAAGGGTAAACAGAAACCATTTCAGGAAGTGTCAGAAAATATGTTCGCATATAAAATAGTTTGTTTGCAACAAACAACCAGAAATATCAGCTAACGCAGAGTCGCGACTTTAAAAAACGAAAGTGCATGGAACGCTATTTAAAGTGAAAGGGGATTTCAAAGTAAGGTTTCGTTGTGTTTTGTAGAGGTGTCAGTTATTATTTTGTGACACGCTATGGCGAACTCTCAAGTTGTATGTTGAATGGCCCCGGCACAACAGGAGGCCACAAATACACTAGTTTATGTTTGCAATACGATAAAGCCATGTAAAAATATAGCGTATGTATGTATGTATATATTGGGTCGGGCCCCAGGGAACATGTAATCGGCAGGTCTTTTGATTTTAAATAGTAAATCTCCAAAAGGTTTCTAGGGGTTTATTAAGTATTATTTATACATAAGAACTAAGGCAAAATATTTATTTCACTAACGTGTGATCAATAAATTCAAAAATAATTTACTTGTTATGCAAGATTACTAGATTAAATAACGATTTCGTCACTTTTGGTATATGCCTTTGGTTTCGTTTTCAATGAAAAAAAAGTATTAAAAAATATCAACAGGCGCTGGTAATACATAAATGTTTCCTGATTCCGTTTTTGTTAACAAAATTATTTCAATTTTTCTGTTCCAAAATGTTCGGTAACGTTTAAGATAGGCCCACAAATGGAATAAATTATTGCCACATTTCTATCTAAATTAAGTTGTTAAAACTTTGAGACTTTCGGTCAGAAAGTATTAAGATAATGGTTTCAAAATTAATAGTACCAGCCAGAGATGATTCCAATGCCAAAGCTTGGAGGCTAATTAGTATAGATTGGTTAATATTAGAGCTTAAAAAGTCCTTGGTACGAACAAATAGACTGAATAATCGTTCGAATGCCATTTTGGTCTTTTGGATCTAGATTTAGCTCTTATTTTTCTATTAAGCTCCGTAAATTGGGTTTTAGCTCCTAGCTCTATTTTAGCTCTTTATTTTTCTATTAAGCTCCGTAAATTGGGTTTTAGCTCCTAGCTCTATTTTAGCTCTTTTCGCATTTATCTAGTACTTTTCTAGCTCCAGAAAGTTTTAGTTGTATTTGGTATATATAAGCCAAACCTTAAGCGTAGATAAAATAGAAAATTTCGAGATGCAGTGTATCCTCCATAAACTCTTAGATCTAGGTTAAAAATTAATTAAAAGAAAATCCTTTTTCTGATAGCGCGGATTTTGTTTTACCTTACTGGTGCTGGAAGTAAAACTTTCCAGAAAAATGTTGCGAAAAAATTATTCAATTCAATTATCTGAATTTACAGACTTTAACAGTTTGTAAAGTATTTTCAGTTCAATGTTATAAGTGCCATAGCAACGAATCTTGCACCTTGTTTTGGTTTTAAGAGCTTTTTTCAGCATTTAAACTTGTGAAATTCGTTGTTTTTATTAAAATTGCCGAAAATGTAAACACGACCTTACGTCAATAAATGCTCAACCATAACAAAAATATGTGGCTCTTCATTTTAGCTACTATTAGTAATTTTTAGCTCTTTTTTTGACCGTTTTAGCTCCAAACGAAATATTTCTCTGGCAACACTGGTTGGGTTGCTAGATTTGCTTCGTGAATAGTCTTTAATTTCTTTGATAAATCGATAGAAATGTCCACATCATCAGCCTCAAAGAAGGATGTTGCTTTCTTTTACAGAGTTTCTTCGCTCAACTCAATCTACACAAGTATTTCAAAAACTGAAATTTGATTGACGTTTCGTCAAAGCATCAAATCGTCTCGTTATGTTACCAGTAGGGAAGTAAAAAATAACGTAGAGTACCAGCGTTTGAATCCAATAACGCTTGAGGTTGCTCGTTAAAATGGTATTTTCTTGTTATACACCGGCCTTATTGGAACGCATGTAGATATGTAAGGAACCAATGCGCACTCATTTCTCAAAACTTAAGATATTCAATTAAACTCTATATTGGCTGTACATAAATCATAGCATCTCTGGCTTGTAAAAATTTTTTCTCCGATTGGGGTTATAGTTTAAAGCTAAATAGAATACAGCAAAATACATTTAAACGATTCCCCATGAACGTCCTCTTTCAATTAAGTAATTTGATTCCTTTCTTAAATCTTATGCAGTTCCCGGCACCCTGCCTCCGACGCTCAGCCGGGCCTGAGAAATAACATTTTATTTAATCTTTTTCTTTCCATTACGTCTGTGTTCATAAGGCACAACAGTGAAAGCCTGGAGGCAGCAGTGAGGTCACAAAGTAGACAAGAAAAATACCTTAGAAAGGTATCAGCTATAAATTTTTCTCCACTTTTGAAAACTAAAATCCCTCATTTTTCCTACTCTCATACATCTATTGCTTTTATACAGATGTTCTTATATATTATACATACATACATATGTATACAAAATATTGGTAGTTTTAGTTCACCCTAATGAAAAATCTTTGAGTACGGCTAACTTCCAAAACGTATTATTACATTGTTTTGAAACTGTTATACTGCGGTATTCAAACTGTTTGTATATGCAGAGTTGCGACACATTGCAACCATATACATTGCATATTTTAAATATTCAATATAGCAATGAATTAAGATAGCAAAATGTAATCTTCCCCTTCGACGTCGGCCATTGCTTATTTCGAAATGTGATCAAAGTATCAATTAGCTTAGCGATGCGCAGTTACTTTCTGTATACGCATCGATTACTTTTACGATACATTTTGGGACATGCCACATCGTAAAAATTAGACATTTCCATTAAGGCATGCGTGACTTTGTATAGTTGCTTTGCAACTGACGTTTTGGAACTCAGCCTACATTTATTTATATACTTCGAAGCTCCATCAACCACCACAGCGAGTCTCCATTATCTCATATACTGAGTGCTGCTCGTTAATGGTGTCCGGGAATGGAATTAATGTCTTGTGCTCGAAAGTAAACGGTTACCTTTTCGAACTTTCTCGCTTTTTCACTCCAAGGAGCCTAAGAGCGCGGTTACCCACGAACGTGTACGTAGCGTAGTGTAGAAGTACGCAGAAAGATATCAAGTGTGCTGTTGATAGACAGAGAGAGAAGCAACGTGTACGTCACGGTCCTGCGGTGGTGTGTTCCCATAAGATAGATCGTGTCAGCTGACACGTTCCTCGTTTTTACGTCCATGAGTAACTGCGCTTTAACCCTCTCCTACACTAAATCCTCGGCAACCTCTGAACGAAGGAGGTCAGACTACGGCTGGGAGTTCACATGGATTGTTGGAGTTACCATCGACAGTCTGCTCTTCTTCTCGGCGCATACAAGCGCAATTGTCAATAGAGTACAGAACCGCAAAAAGGTCCCCGTGTGGTCGCTGGGGATTAGCAGGACACAGAGGAAGAAGCCTTAGACCTGCCAGAGGCTCTCAAAACAACCACTGGAGCAAAGATCGTACCGACAGGCCTTAAACGGCATTCACACAGGGAGTTGGTTGCAAGTTACACCAACTCGCGACCTATCAATGTCGCTTTAAGAGCCTCTGTAGGATAAAGACGCATCTGAGGTCTAACGATTGTCCGGCATGCTGAGAGTCAAATGACAAATCGATCTAGGCAGGGATAAGTAAGCCGCTACAACAACAACAATATACTGTGGTCTGGAGAAACTGGCACCGGACGGCCAACTATCACCAAAGTTATTGAAGTTTTATTTAACATATTAAGCTTCCACATATATTAAATCTTTTTGGATGAACTTTCCCTTTAGTTATGCATACTTTTTTCTAAAAGCGCATTTTATGGTTAGCGGGGCCGCGTATGGGGGACTTGTATTTCAAAATTATAACTTTTGGTTACACATAAAAAATACCTTTATTTCCATCAACTAATCAACTAGTTTGAATGCAAACTATCGAAGACATTGAATGGGATGACTATCGACAGTTTTACTGCTCTACTCCTCTATGATGTAAAGACCAGACGGCTTTACTTATGGTGTTGCCGAATAGTGGAGGAAAGGTTTGACCAAACACATTATAAAAGTGTTGGCGAATTTTTTTTGTCTATTTCAGTACAAATTAGTGCGGGGCTTATGAAATCAGTATATATTGGCACTTATCTAATAATTGAGAAAAGACAGTAGGTCCGAGGATGAAAAAGAAGTACTATACTTCAGACATAAGATCGCCATCAAAAGTCTGTGATCACACCTATTCGATGCATGTGAAAGCCCTATTGTAACCTCACAATCTCAAAAAGTGTTGTTCAACAAAATCTTCATGTAACGAGAAGCGCAAATTTAACTTCCTTTCAGTAATTACTAAGTAGGTAACACAACACACAGTCTTCCGTAATTAAAAAGATTCCTCAGTTTTTTCTTAACGTTCCTGAGTCGACTCTGATGGGAAAAATTTATAACCTGTTAAATTCTAAACTAATAAATGTTTTCATTACTACTGTGCTTTAATATCTTGAACATATTACACGTATAATTCATATATGTATGTACATGCATATTTCTTCCAGAGAGGTCAGGCTTTTGGCAAAGGATTTGGCGGCGTATAGTCGAGAATAAATTTATGGCTTTGGCACGCCAAGTCTTTAAAATTAAAGTTTCTATATTGAAAAGGTATGGATGTATGTATGTGTGTTTATCTTGTCACATTTACATTACATAATAAAGCAATTTGTTGATTTTAAATTTATCTCCACAACGCAGAAATCTTTGGCAATGACAAGGATATCAAATTAAGTAAAGAGAAAAAAACTGGATTTATAAAGGACCGCCTTGCTTGCATTTATGACATTGCAAACCAAACCAACCAAATTTGGGGCAGTAGGCGAATCTTGGCAAATAATACTGAACAGAAAGTAAAATTAAAGAACATGCCAGAACATTGGCATAAATAAAACAGGAAAATTACAAAGTGAACTAAGTAAGGGGGAAGAGATACAAATCGCTACACCGCACCAGTTGTATTTTTACAAGTTTATGTTACTTTGTGTTCATTCA
This sequence comes from Rhagoletis zephyria, assembly GCF_001687245.7. Classification (NCBI taxonomy): domain Eukaryota; kingdom Metazoa; phylum Arthropoda; class Insecta; order Diptera; family Tephritidae; genus Rhagoletis; species Rhagoletis zephyria. Next base: position 34,909 of record NW_016161123.1, read on the forward strand.
TGCATAATATGTATGCATAATGTGACCAAACGTACTTCTTTCGGGAGTAGAGTACTTATTTGTAAGCCTTCTCAGTACAGTTAAATGTACCTCTTTGCAATACTTTGTACTATCTTTTAAGTTGAGTTTTCTTTAATTGGTGCCAAAAATTTTAAAAGGTTAGTCATCTCAGTTAAGAAAGGTACTCATAGAGGAAGACATAAATTATGAAGGGGGTGAGAGGGGGGTTTGTTGAAATAACACAAAAGGCAATAACGCAAATTTGTGTTATTTCCCAATTGAATGTGAAATATTTAACTACTTCCGGTAAGGCGACATCTACCTCTCGTGTTTATTGTATGACCTTTGATATAATACCTGCCGACGAGGATGATGTCTAGACTTTTTTATGAACTTTGATATAATGCCTTTGTTATAAAAGGTGTCTGGACACACAATATTGTAGGTTGATAAAAGCGTTGTAAAATAAAATAAAAGAAAAGATCGTACGATTTCAAATCGGTTCGATTTGCAAAGTATTGTTGTATATTTGTAATATCGAGTAACTATTAATATCGGAATAAAAAGACTCGGTAACCCAAATATCGGTACCTAAATCAAAAAAAAAATATATATATCTGTGTTATGTGTTGACTTAAAACACCGAGACCGCGTGTTCAAATCCCGCCACATGCAATCCTAACGATGGTAAAAAAATTTCTGTTCTTTAAAGCCCAATTTATATCGGTAAGAATTGATAATCACATTATCCTTGTAAGCCCCCTTGCAGAGACGTCAAGTCTTGAAAACAATTTAATCGCATTCTACTTATCGAAAGACAAGAAAACTTGCAACGAATTGACGGTACGGAGGTATCTGTACTCTTCTCCTCTCTTCTCCCCTCCTTCACCTTGGAACGAGGAGACCTAGAAGCAAGACTTGACGATACTAGGATTCTGGTACTCCATTCCAAAAAATATCGTTTTAAAACTATCGATATGGTATCGTATCGTATCGAAATTCATGTCCCTAATTGTTATATCATAAATTTAATAGGAAGACACAACACGCGTTGCTTGTACATTTCCGAGAACATTTTAGTAAGAGCGATGATTATTTCTCAGTAGCTATTTCGAATATATTTGCACCCCCAGAATCTTTCCTGTACCTCGAAGAAAGGGATTTGATACAAAACAAAACCCATATTCCAATAATATACCACATAAATATTCAGAAGAGCGAAAAATAAAATATTCACATCAAAATCACAAGAACATAAGAGCTGATGCATGCATCTTATCAGCTCCTTGCCGCCGTACCTGAATAGCTCGGCTGGCGGGCTGTCAGCTCTAGCAGTTTCGTTGTTTTTCCGACTATTTCTTCAGCGGCGATACTTAATGAGTGGGAAATGTGGCTCCACTGCTCGCGAATGTCGGTTTGTTGAAGAGTGCTCTCAGTGACCAGGTGTGTGAGTCGAGCGGGGAATTAATTGGCCGTCTGTTGTGATTGCAGCTTTTCGACGATAAGCTTTCCTTGGATTGTTGGGCGCACATTTTTTGCTGCACAGAGGCGGGTGCGTATCTTGGCTGCAACAAGATAGTGGTCCGAGTCGATGTTTGGCCTGCGGAGTGTATGTACGTCTAAAACACTGGAAGCATGTCTTCCGTTTATCACAACATGGTCGATTTGGTTTTTCGTTTTTCGATCTGGAGATAGCCATATAGCTTGGTGGATCTTCTTCTGCTGAAACCTAGTACTGCATACTACCACGTTGCGGGCCCGGGCGAGGTCGATCAACCTCAATCAGTTATCGGACGTTTCGTCGTGGAGGCTGAAGTTCCCGACAGTGGCGCCAAAGATCCCTTCCTTGCGCACCTTATAATTCAAATCGCCAAGCCCAATTTTTATATCGTGTAGGGGGCAGCGCTCATAGAAGAGATCATTGGATGCCTCGTCCTTCTCTTCCGTCGGAGCATGGGTGCAGATGAACGAAATATTGAAGAACCTCGCTTTGATGCTTTGATTGTGGCTAGACGTTCGTCCACCGGGGTGAACGTCAGTACTCGGCGACGGAGTCTCTCTCACCACAAATCCCACACCGACTTTGCGCTCGTGTGCGTGGCAACTATATGTAGTAGACTTGCATCGTCCTTCGCATTTCTTGAATGGCGGTGATGTTAGCCTAAAGCCCAAAATACAATAACGCAGTGGCAGTGGCAGTGGCAGTTTTTCGAAATCAGCTGTTTTTTAGAAGGTGTGATGTCCAATGAAGCGACTCACATTACGGCAGTGGCAGCTGGCAGTACTGCTCAGTTTAGCCCAAATTCTAAATTCACTGAAACTGCTTTCATCGCAGCAAACTTTGCATGTTGAATTTGACATAAATGAAACGGCCCCAACTTCTATTTATGTCACCGAAGCTTAAAAGGCAACAACAAAAATGTAAACAAATAAAAAATAATGTCAAAAAAAGCAGTCANTTATTACAATACTTACCAAATTTCACGCAATTGGAAAACAAATGTCAGCGAATAAGAACAAAACGAACAACGAAAATTGAATCAATGTAGCTTGTTCAGAATTTTTTTCTAATATTTTGGGAAATGTTCAGTGAAAATAGCAAAGAAACAACACAGTTTCTCCTAAGGTAGTTCAAGATGGCGGATTAGAGCGAGAAGTTGCCAACGTATAACACCTTTCATTATTGCATCATGGTCACTGACAACGCCGTATTGGGTTTGCTGCGGCAGTTACTGCCAATATTAGAAGTAAAAACTGTCACTGCCACTGCGCTATTGTATTTTGGGCTTTAGTCTTTCCCCCTTCCCCATTCTGGATATTCCAGAGGGCTGCCACCTGTTTGAAGGTTCTAATTCAATTAAAGTATATGAAATATGAAAATACTACATTAAATCAAAACAATGTTAAGACATCTTTAGTTTGAATAACATTGGCAAATGTTAAAGTTGTTTGTGATAGCCTTTTTTTATGATAATTACGAAGTGATCAGTTTCCATCAGCTCCATATTTTGAGAAAAACGGGGACATAGTGTAAAAAACGTGTTTTTTGCAATAATTGAGAGGCTGTAGCAGAGAAACCAGAGATGATAGAACCGTCGGCTTAAATTAAAGCTAGGACTCTCGACTACCCTGAAAATTCCATCCCTGCTCCTTTTTCTGATAGACATTTATAGTCATTTATTGAGCAATAAAAAATACTAGAAAATTGTGCTATCGAAAAAAAATTGCCAAGATCAGTTTTTGCTGTTCAATAAATGACTACTAGCGACCATCAGGTCAAGGTTCAATTAAGTAGGTTGCGCTTTCTCCACAGTAGGTTGGTATTGAAAATAGGCAAAATAATACAATTAAGGCTGACTTCCAAAACTTCAATTGCTTTGCATACGTACAAAGTTTAATGTTCCATAACGCCCAAATACTAAATATTGACAATGTATATTTTTCCAAAACGCATCCGAAAAGTTATCGGAACGCATCGCTAGAGCAATCAGCGCATCAGAAACGAAGTTGATGCTTCGTTTGTTATTGGTTATTATTGGTGTTTTAAAAATGGAACATTCAGAAAAATTGTTCATTGCTATATCGACTATTTGAAATATGCAATGTATATGATTGCAATGTGTCGCAACTCTGCATATACAAACAGTTTGAATATCGCAGTATAACAGTTTCCAAACATTGTATTGACACGTTTTGGAAGTCAGCCTATCTTTTAGCAGAAAATCTGCCTACATATTTCATTTATTTTTTTCATTTAATAATGTTGTTAATACATTTACAAAAACGTAACTATGATGATATTAAAAATGCAGGCATACATATGTATGCACTTAAGGCTACGTCAAATAGTTATAATTTAAAATAAAAGAAGGTATAAAAACAAGTAAGAGCAGCGCTGTCTTCGGCTATGCCGAAGGCTTCATACCTTTCATGAACATCTGCAAATTTTACTTTGACATATTACTGCTTTTGAATACATCTGCATACATCGATAGAGGAGTTATGTAAGTATATATATAAAAAAATCGCATCTTAACAATCAGAGGTATGGAAGATATACCTTATACAGTACCAATCTCAGTGATTTTCACTGCTATGTGATCGGTATGTAAACCGGTAACACAATTTATTGGGTTTAGTTTCCTACATAAAGGAGATATATCGCAAAAACTGGTATCTGAACAATCAGTGGTATAAGAGATAAAGCTTATACAGACTAGATTTTGACGATTTTCTCAGTAGAGTTTGTGTTATTATTTATAAAATAGCCTACGAAATTTGTCGGTTTTAGCTGTCCAAATAAAGGAGTTTTACAGTAAAACCCCATATCTGAACAATCAGATGTATGGAAGATACATATATGTTATAGTCACCCGATCCTTGTTATTTTCACTGTAAGTCTTCTGTTGATAATGAGTAAAAACAGCGCGAAATTTCATGGTCCTCGCTACATAAATGGAGGAGTTATAACGAAAAATCTCATATCTGAACAATCAGTTGTATGGGGGCTGCAGGTTATAGTGACCCGATCTTTGTTATTTTCACTGTAAGTCTTCTGTTGATAATGAGTAAAAACAGCGCGAAATTTCATGGTCCTCGCTACATAAATGGAGGAGTTATAACGAAAAATCTCATATCTGAACAATCAGTTGTATGGGAGCTATAGGTTATAGTCACCCGATCTTTGTAATTTTCACTCTAAGTATTCTGTTTATAAATGGTGCAAGTACAGCAAAATTTCATGTTCCTAGCTGCATAAATGGAGAAGTTATACCGGAAAATCTTATATCTGAACAATCAGTTGTATGGGAGCTATATGTTATAGTGGTCTTCTCTTCTGAGAGACTAGATTGCATACAAACAGACGGACAGACGGACATGGCTAAATCGACTCAGCTCGAAGTTCTGATCATATAAGTATACATTTTAATGGGTCTATCTCTTTTTGTTCTGGTACTTACAAACATCGGACCAAAGTTATAATACTATTTCATGGCCATGAAAGGTATAATGAAATAAAATAAAATAATATGTGTGTCTCGGCAACCGATTTATCAATATCTACCAAAACCGGTGGAGTTATTGTCCTTCGTACAGAAAAGCAATATGTACGTTGAAAATTTTTTAAATCGGAATAAAATTACGCCCACTTCCTATATACCGGTAATTTTTAGAAATACGTAAACGGACGCTTATTTACTCTACATTAATACTCACAACAATATCTTAACAAGAAGTTAGATTATAGATTTCGGAAAATCGGACGCCACGGCTTACTTATGACGCACGCTAATCAAGGGAAACCCCCAGCTTTTCATGTAGTTTACAGAATGGTTAAAAAAATATATTTAATACGTGAGCCGGGTATATAAAGTTCGGTTTCGCCTGGACTCATATTTCTTGACTTGTTTTTATTTTACAACAATCATTAATTTCGTTGAATATACGCGAATATTTCAGGAAAAAAGTTTCTGTTTTTTCTACTAGAAACTTTATTTTATAACTGTTTACGATTTTTCCCTTATCAATAATGGAATGCTACTCATGTGTTCGTTCGGCCTACCTAGGAATTTGCTCCGATAAATGCAAAACTTAATTAGGCACTACAAACATCTTAACCAAGAAATGTAAGCAACTTTTAGAGGTTTTACTGTAACGATTAGGTAATTTCCCCGGTTTAGTAAAAGCCCCAGAAGGTTATTGTATTGTTGTAGGGCCGTGAGCATAGCCTGCTTCACTGAAAGTATGTATTGGAAGAGGAGGGCATTACTTTTGTTCGATCTCGATGATTTTCGCAAAGGATTGGCGATGTTTCGTCATCAAAGATTTAAAACTTAAAGAGTATATCAGGAAGCTAAACAAGACGTACATATTTACTCTTTAACCCATGCTTTTAACTATTTTTATTTACACAATAATATAATGTAATATATAAATAAATATATACGAATTAATACAATAAATTTTACTTTGAAAAGGCCCAAATTAAAAGTATGCTGTTATATAAAATTTACTATATATTTTAAGCACCAGAGTATTTCTTCCGTAGAGTTTATTTGACTCATCCGACAAGTGTGCACTGTAGCGGAAAATCTGTAGAAAACCAATTTCTTTGTTTTATCTCTGTCATTTCAAATAACACGTATTCTGCCAATTGCAACAAATTGAATATTTGAAGACGTTGACAGATGTACATAAGTTTTCTCTCCGGCACTCTGTGCATTTTGATTGCTCGTACATTGACCGCATATGTATGTATGTATAAATGGGCGCTTTCGCTAAGAAGATTTGTCGGAATGTCAATCTGCTGGTTGGTTATCCTTTTCGGTTTGACAGATGTTGCTAGTACATATGTATATGTTATGGAACGTGACTAAAACGAAAACTATCTGAAAAGACAAATTGTTTTTATTTGTGTACATACTAATGTATGCTTGCCTATACAAGCAAATGCTAACAAGCCCTAAGTAGTTTCAATTATGTACGTACATACTTACATATTTATAAGGGATTTTAATATGCACACAATTTTTGTCGTTGGGGTATTATGGTAATAGAATGTTTCAAGTATTTTACATAATATTTTTTCTCTTGTCGTGTAATGAAAGTTTTCATACATTTTGCATATTTAAACTCGAGCGCACTTGTTAATTTTGTAGCTCCCGCCCATGGGCGTCCCGAAGACTGATAACTTGGGGGGCGTAAAACTTTAATGATGTCGACTTTTCGAAACGATTTGCTAAAAATAATTTATATATATGTACCTAAACTGACTAATAATATCATTCCGTTTTCCAAATAATTACATTGTAGAGAAAATCGCAAGTTTTGAAATGGCACAAAATCGCCGAAACACGTATACATAACTTTGAGTTGCGGATTACGAATATGTATTTTTCTTTTTTAGATTAGTAGTGCGTTTTTGTAGTAAATCTACTAAATTCTCTAAAGAGATATCGGCTAAATAACACATGAATTCCACTACTTTAATCGACAAAATTGATCGAAACGAGTTAAAGCTCATTTAAGTAAGTTACAAAAAATGGCTAATAAATTTTCTTGTGTCAAACTTACTTAAACCAGTAAGCAGTTCTCAAGGAAAGTCATTACTTTCTACTACCTTTTTTCTAAAGAAATTTTAAATTTCTCAACAGCGGAACCCTGATATAAATGACAAAGCAATTATTTCTTGAAGAAAACAGCCGGACGAAACTATTAATTTATATAATTATTTTAATATCAGAAATAGGAATCGGCGCAAGCCCGTCCAAGCGGCGGAAACGAATGCTGCACTTTTCGAGTGAAGAAAAGCGGAAATTAATTTCCGCAGTGAAGGAAAATGCGAGAATCTGGAGCATTAACAATCCGATGCATTTCAATAAAAATGCTGTGGACCAAGCGTGGAACCGCATTACCGTAATGCTTGAAAAGACCGGTAGGACATTGACTGGGAGTTTGCAGAGGAGATGTTGTTCCTGCACAATGTGTCCCAAAAGAGGAGGTTCAAAAATCTAGTTTCTTATCAAATTTAAGTATACGTTTTATTACTTTTACGACAGTCGAGGATGCTTCCCAGGAGGAAGACGAAGACGTAGCGACTTACCTGCAAAGATCCTGGCTCCCAGTATGACTACGTAAGTTTATACATACATATATATATATATGTATATATGCAATTTTAACGTAAAAAATAAGTTGCGGTCATATCTGCATACTTAACTCAAACAATTTTTTTTCTTTGGACTACGGCAGTATTGGAGTATGGCAGCGATTGAAAAGTGTTTTGTTGAATTGTTTCTTTATAGACCACCCCACCTACAAAGCGATCTCGCTTACCTAGCCAACCGCAAACCCAGGAAATTTTAAAAAAGGTTTACGATCTCCTTGAAACACAGCAGAACGCAGTGAGACTTCGTGGATTGTCATCGGAGTCGCCATTTCAAATATATAAATCAAAAAAAAATATATAAAATAAGTAATAAAAACAAACAATTTTTTCGCAACCGCTCCAAGGGAATAGAATCTGGCAGCTACAGGCTTGTAACGCGCAACTCTCACCACTCGTTTACCGCGTACGCGAAACTCGTCCGCTTTGTTTGCTTACTTGTACGAAAGACAACAGCTGGCCATTTTTACCAGTGTTGTCATCGATAATTCCCCGGATCCGAGTTAATTCCTAAAAATTTCGTGCATTTGTTCGACTGCTTATGCGCATTTTAAAGAGGAAAATACATGTCAAGCAAATAAAGGCTGTTTATGCAAATAATCGAGCCCATTTGTTAACCGTATTAGTTTTCAGGCCAAAGTCTGTGGCACAAAATGTTGTCGTTTTGGGACCTGTTTTCAGCAATTATTTAATTTATGCCATTATTACAGTTTTTTCTCCTATTTCAGGTGAAATAATAGAAATTTTCATTAAATATTGCACACTTTTTACAAACATCCTGAAAATTGTAATTCCCTGTTAGAAAAATATACCTAATAATTTTAAGAGAAAAAATGATAAAACAAACTTTCAAACATAACTCAATAAAATATAATGGATTTTTAATATTTTTCCCCAAAAATGGGGTGTTTTCAGTAGAACTAATTTGCAAGACTTATTAAACTTATACTTTCAATTTTTAAATGAATTCTTTTTTGGATAGTTGAAAATAATTTTAATTTTTTACCTAAAATAGAAGAAAAAGCTGTAATAATGACATAAATTTAACTCTAAGTTTGTATAGGTAACCGTTAAACCAGTAGGTTTATCAAAAAATTATAGGAGACGTTTTTTTTGTAGGCAAGAACATGTATCGCATTTTTTAGTCCAATAATCTATAGCCGAGAAAACAAATTCCAAAGATGATGTCCACATATGTGGACATACATTTTCATAGGCAAATATTTGCTAGTTGTTCGTTATTTCTCCCAAATGTCGCAACAGAAAGGGAACGTATTCTCTCGCTTTACTACTCTTATAAATAGTTTCTCTGTTTACGTTTTCGGTTTTTTTATATACGTTTTGCAAATATGTCGCGGTGTTGGTAAGTAAAAACGATAATAAACAATGGCGCGTATTCATACTCCAGCAACTAAGTCGAAACTAACAAAGTTGCAACTTAAATTTAAGTACCAACTTAAAGTTTACCTCTACTTCTACTAAGTAGTTTCGACTTAGTTTACGATATTGCAAAACGAGTGTGAAAATGTATCGATTTTTCTTTACGATATTTTTGAAAAATTACATTTTTATTAAATAATATCAAGTTTGATCATCCGTTTATGTAATTTTTATTTTCATTGCATGATTATGCAAAAGAATAAGG
>NW_016161123.1:44244-55191 GCF_001687245.7 Rhagoletis zephyria
AAATAATACTTCTCAGTCCCATAGAATTTGTTTTGATAACTTTTGATTTTGAAATTTTGGCAAAAGTCATTATAAACAATCTATGAAATTGAAAATGAAAAGCGTGGGGCGCATGTAATACACTTGAATTGATATGAAAAGTAATATATGAATGTATGTATGTGGGTATATGAATAACGACCGCTTAAAATCGATTTCAAAGTTCTACTTTCGCTGTAGAAATTTTAGGTCTACGTTATGTAGTTTGACTATTGTCAATTAAATCGAATGCTTTGTATTGCATGCGCTCCACGTTTTTCATTTTCAATTTCATAGATTGTTTATAATGACTTTTGCTAAAATTTCAAAATCAAAAGTTATCAAAACAAATTCTATGGGACTGAGAAGTATTATTTTCTACTTTTTAGTCCATTTATAAAAGCGTTGTATATTAAAAAGTTTGTTTTATATTATTTATTTATTTTTGATAATGTTGGCATTTCTTCTCCTAGCAATTGTTCCTTACAAATATTGCAATTAATACTTGATCTAACTTTCCAAACGGCAAATCCCGCTATGTAGCGAACGAGATTATCGACGAAAACAGACAGTCCCCACAACCCATTAATGTAATTGCATGTATGCTGAAGGTCGCATTTACCTTCAACCTGCTTTTTTGAACTGGAAGACGCTTGAAGTATTGGTATTCCATCAAATGTACAATTACCGCCTTCGAACTCTTTCAATTCATGTCTAACCAAAAGGCGTCTGTATGCACTTTTGAATTGTATGACATTAGGATTATTATTGAATCCACCTCTTGCTCGAATAGCACTAAAAAATGTTTCAAGAAAATCCTGAGAAAGCCTATAACTTAAAAGGTAAGACAACCCAAATTTTTTTAATTTATTATATAAAGGGAATATGTTGCGAAGGCAAACTAGCATGCCAATAAATCCGGTTTTCCTACCCGTTTCCAAAATTGGTGTCTTATTTAAGTCCCTTAGACCTGCAATATATTGTTCAAAACTTTGTGCGTGAGATTTCAGCCGCTCATAAGTATTGTCCATCAAAGGAGCTCTAAACTCGTCTTTTGAAAATCTGTTTTTGGAATTCAGAATATCACCCAAGTTATTAAAAAACAAGCAAAATTCAGCAGTTGCCGCACTATCTTTAAATTTATTTTTAATTTTTCCGTCCGGTATTACCTTTTCCAAAAATACTAATGATTCTGACACACTTTTGCTTAGTAATTGCATGGCCAATTTTACACTCATTATACTATTTTTAAAATACACATGACTTAGTAATTTTGTTTGCTGTACGAAGCCCTTCTTTCACTTGAATTTCGTGCAACAATTGAAAATATGTATATGTTATATGTTTATCGCATAGGCAGTTTCTAACCAGTTTAATCATATGACAAAAGTCGTAAAAAATATAACAGTGGTCGTTTGTAGTGGGATTTGTGAAAAATAGTTTGAAGCTTGGGCCATACATTAAATTTGCACCTAAACACTTGCACATTGCTATATTTGTGGCCGCACCATTGAAAGTTATTGAATAAACAATAGCATTTTTTTTATTGCATATGTAAGTATATGTAAGTCCTCGCGTAAAATTATAAAATTAAATAGAAAATTCAATTACAATTATGAACGGCTTTTAGTAGAAATTTTTTCAGCCATTGAAACGCTCGTGACTTTTTTGTCACATTTGAAATAATCATATTCGCCTGCCTCTCTCTAAAACCAATATATCTGTACTGTTTTCGGACGGTACTAGCTCTTACTGCCAATATAGGAGTATTACATATATTTTTTATAGCAATGAATGATGTCTGGACACACAACATTGCATGTTGATAAAAGCGTTGTAATAATAAAAAAAGTGTGAATAAACGTCTGGTGCACAATATAAGGATAAGTAAAATATATATATATTGTTGTTGTACAATTTTTTTTGTTTGTGAACATTGATTTAGTTTCTTTTTTGTCTTTTTTCATTTATACAGTTTCATCTTTGTCACAGCTGTTTGCGTTGAGTTTATTAGGTGTCAAATATACAGTGTATTTAAGACTGTTCGCTACATAGCTTTCAAACTATTATTTACCAGTTGATTGGTTCTCTGATTGATACATCGTTTCCAAAACTGTTTTGCTTTTTTGCTTCTAAAACCTGTAAATAAATATCATTTTAAACATGTCATGTATTTATACCAATTGCCACGTTAAAACCGACTACTATGTGTCATGCTGGCCCTGTGATGGGATTTCCCATATAAAATGTGCTGGTTGGAGCGGTAGGGTGTTAGGTGAGATAGAGGCCTTCGTCGGTCTGGTTAAAAATGTAGATTAACCGAAGTTGATTTATTTAAATTCTTTAGGCAGTCCAGAAAAGGTTTTTCTGAGACCGGGAAGGGTCTGTCGGTGCTTGTTGAGAAATTTAAGCATTACGAAAAAATGTTTAGTCTTTCACATGTCTCGACAATCCTCTACTCTCTGAGGATAGCCGAGAAAATAAAGGCAGGCCTGTTATTAGGCCACCTAAAAAGATAGTCACTGAATCTAGTCAGAAAAATCCTCCATCGCAGTCCTTGGAACTTATTAATCTTTCTTCTCCATGCCCTCAGTTATTGGAGCCTCCGCTATCTAAAGCCATATCCACTAGGTCTACATCTAAAAATAATAACGTCAATCAAACCGTAGATTTAACAGTGTTGCCATCAACATCTGAAGCTGCACAGTCTAACTTAGTTCCTCCGAATGATTCGGAATCCCGCATATCAGACATCATTACCAAAAAGTTGGTTGTAATTCCTCCGAGAAGACCAATCTTCATGATGTAAAGTGGAATGATTTTCCGTCATCCCTTGTCAAATTTGTTTTGGAGACAAACCGGTTTCGGCGTTGTGCCATCTTCAGTGTCATTATTCGTTCTGAATAGTTTCTGTTTGTCTGTCACTATTTATAGCCGTGTTAAATCGTCGTTGGTTCATAGTTAGGTACGTCTCAGCGGATTATATTCTTTCGTTGAACAAGTAGTTTCAGTTCTGTGTGTACATCGTCATGTAGAAATTAGTTGCTCACCTTTTGTTTGATTCATTGTTGCATGGATTCGCAGGTAGGTAAAAATCAGTTATTTTCTTTCTCTTTGTTTCTGTAGTTTGGACCTGCATTTCATTGTTTATGGTAGTTGCAGGGTTTCTGTTTTGTTTTGCGTATAGTAGCCTGAGTGGTTCGAATAATCTATCAGATGCGGTGTTTATTTGCTCATTTATTATTTTTCCGACGAACGTCTTTTGTTAGTATATCTCCATATTCTCTAATACGTTTAGGCGTTGTCCATTGTGCTGTACATGGACAACTTTGGCTGTCTTTCCTATTTTCATTGGCGTACAATAGTTTTCTGCCATATGGTTTGCGAAGTTCGATTCCGGGGTGGTAGAAGATTTTGGCATTTTTTTGTTGTAGTCCCTTATATGTTCACGAAATCTTGTTTTTATCTTGCGCCCTGTTTGTCCTATGTAAATATGTTGACATTCGCAAGTCAACTTATATACACCTTGCTTGTCTAGTGGGTCTTCCTCGTTTGCACTATTTCGAAGTATCCTCCCCACATTTTCATTCGTTCTAAATGCTGTATTAATGTTATACTTTTGGAATACCTTAGCCAATTTATGTGACGTTTTGCCCGTATAAGTCAAGACTGCCAAAGCCTTTTCATTATTTTCCTTCTTATTTGATTTCTTCGTTTTTGTTTCTCTTCTTATCTTGTTTGCTAGGCCCTTTCTGTATACGTTATTTTCCGCGATTGCGTATATCGTATTAAGTTCTTTGCTGTAAGCTTCTTTTTCCAGTGGGGTTCGTTGAAGCCTGGTTATTATATGTCTAAAGGCTGCATTTTTGTGCTGTTGAGGGTGGTTTGAAGTATTGTGTATTATCGTGTCTGTGGCCGTGGGCTTTCTATATATCCCGAATTCGCATTTGTTGGTTACCTTATTTATTTTAATTGTTATGTCCAAATAGTTTATTTTGCCTTCGTTTTCCGTATCCATAATAAAATTTATATTTGTGTGCTGGTCGTTGAGATAGCCGAGAATTTGAACGAAAGATGACACTGAAGATGGCACAAGGCCGAAACCGGTGTGTCTCCAAACCAAATTTGACAAGGGATGACGGAAAATCGTTACACATTACATCACACTCCTACCCTGTCGGAAACACCAACAACGAAAATGAGAATATCAATCTGTCTCTAGATTTGCTAAAAATACTTCTTCGGATGATATAAAGTCATACATATCGACTAAAATTAGAACTAAAGATGTATTTATTCGTAAATTTAATTTTAAATATGATCGCGATATCTCATCTTTTAAAATTGATGAATGTAGCTGACGAAGATTTTGATTCACTACTAAATAATTCATTTTGGCTGACCGGGGCGTTTGTTCGCGAGTTTGAGTATAAAGCCCAAAATACAATAACGCAGTGGCAGAGGCAGCGGCAGTTTTTCGGAATCAGCGGTTTTTTTAGAAAGTGTGGTGTCCAATGAAACGACTAACAATACAGCAGTCGCAGCTAGCAATGCTGCTCAGTTTAGCCCAAATTCTAAATTCACTGCCACTGCCATCTTCGCAGCAAACTTCGTATGTTTAATTTGACATAAATGAAATGCAACCAACTTTGTTGATGTCTCTGAAGCCTAAAAGGAAACAACAAAAATGTAAAAAACAAAAGAGAATTTCAAAAAAAGCATTCACTAACAACGCCGTATTGTGTTTGCTGCTGCAGTGACTGCCAATATTAGCAGTAACAGCTGATTTTAAAAACTGTCACTGCCACTGCCACTGCTTTATTGTATTTTGGGCTCAAACCTAATAAAAGTAGTAACAGCGTAGCTAAAATTTCTAATCGTAATTCTGATTCAAAAAACTAACTCGAAAGTCTAATTTAAGTATTTACTATCGGAACGTTAGAGGTTTGAATATCAAATTAACNGGGGCTACGTCAAGTCTAAAGTCTACAGAAATAAGCCAGCAACTATTCCAGCTTTGGAAGACAACATTTCCGAAGAAATTCGGGCTATTCCGGCCGAAATGCTCGAAAAAGTTGCCCAAAATTGGACTTTCCGAATGGACCACCTAAGACGCAGCCGCGGTCAACATTTAAATGAAATTATCTTCAAAAAGTAAATGTCATGGACCAATCTAACGTTTCAAATAAAGAACCGATGAGATTTTGCAAATTTTATGCGTTTTTTTTAAAAAAAAAGGTATCAAGCTCTTAAAAAATCACCCGCTATATTTAAAAGGTTTTGACTGCAATTATAATATTATTTCCTTGACCGAATGTTTCGGTTCGGAGGCTCAAACCTCATATTTTTAATTCCGAAATTCTGCCTAATGAATATAAAATATACAGGAGCGGCTGCGGGGGCAGAATCGGCGGTGGCGTTCTTTTTGCCGTGCATTCGTCGATACCATCCGAGGAAGTTAGTTTTCCTGTCATTGAATACACCGAATTTAAATGTGTACTGTACAGGCTGGTAAGAGTTATGTTTATTTAACTCTTTGCTACATCCCTCCTTATTCTGCCATATCAGTATATACACAGCTAGTTTCTTTACTTGAGTCCGTAAATGCAATACTTACGCCTTCCGACTCTATGATTGTTTTGGGCGATTTAAATCTGCAACACATTTCATGGAACGTCATTGACACCGATGTTGTACCAGTTTCATCTAGAGATAGTTACAATGTATTTCTGGAGGAAATGGCTGAACTTTGCCTCGAACAAATAAATATATGTCCAAATAAGTTTCGAAAGGTCTTGGATCTCGTTTACGTTGATGATGTTCCGAGGGCCTCTATTAATCGGTGTGATGCCCTAGTTTTGCCAGAGGATGCATACCAGGGTTGGCACCGATTGCATAACAAAATGCCAGAAAAATCGTAGTAAAAAGTAAAAAACCCTAGCAAATGATAAAAATTGGTTATTATTTTAATTTTAAGCAAAACCATAACATTTAAATTTCAATAACATTTGTACTCTTTTAAGTATTGTATTACATTTGTTTCTTTTACAATGGCGTTTTCCAAATACCGAACTGTTTAGTTCTAAACACCTTTTGCCAGTTAACCCAAAACCTTCGTCATAAATAAGTGAACATTTACTTTATTTGAGAATATCGATCATTTTATTTCTACGAAATATTCCAATAAGGCGAGCGTAACCTTTTGGCTCTGTTGAGCCGCTTATTATCTGGGGAAACAAAACCATCGTGGAGGTAGTTCGACACCATGGTGCAATAATACAAGGTGGTATCAGTTGTGACATCTCGATTTGACACTGCCTTAGCTCGGTAGAATAAGAAGAAAAACGGGAAGAAATTAATCCCCACATATGGGAAAAATATAAAATTTCATATTTTCTTCTAAACAAAATTTACTTTTTTATAGTATATTCGTAACGAAATGAAATAAGATAAAATACCTTTTGAGGAGACAAAATGTGTATACTGAGAAAAAAGTATAAAAAATCAACTATCAAAGAACTGTTAAAGAAGGAACACTGTTTCACCTAAGGCAGTCAATATGGTGGAATTAGAGCGAGGAGTTGCCAACCGATAACACCTTGTATTATTGCATCATGGTTCGACACGCAGTCATTGTTACCTCTTTGCGCAACTTCGTATCCCGTAGTAGCGTAGTAAAAATCGGATAAGGCGTAGTGGGGTAGCAAATTTTACAATTTTTGAAAAATCGCAGCAAATTTACTACGATCGTAGCAAAGTGCCAACACTGATGCATAATATCCCGCTCTTGAGTTAAGCTACGAAATCATAAATGAAATACATGCATTAAATAAGAAATGTTATATTTATGTAAAATTAAGAAGAATTTAATTAACAATCCTAAATCACTTTATGGTTTCGTAAATTCAATGCGTAAGAACATGGTTTTCCGTCCGCTATGCATTATCGCTATACATTATGTCAACTCATTGCCAACATGTTTTCCCAGTTCTTTAGGTCCAATTATTTTGTAGCTTCCCTATAAGTAGAGACTATCCGTACGAGCTTTGTCCAATTAACTCTGCTTATATTCCAGTAATATCTTCCGATGAAGTTTTACACTATTTCAAAATTTTAAAAGCGTCATTTAGGCCTGGACCAGATCATATTTCGACCTGTTTTCTTAAAAACTGCGCTGAGAACATCTGCGAGCCTTTAACAACTTTATTCAACTTGTCACTAAAACATGGCGTTTTTCCGTCTGCCTGGAAGGAATCTTTCATAATACCACTTCACAAAAACGGCAGCAGATCTTCTATTGAAAACTATCGAGGCATAGCGAAGCTTTCCGCTATACCCAAATTATTCGAAGCAATTATTGTTTATCAGCTGACATATTCTATGTCTTCTTCAATTTCACAATCTCAACATGGGTTTTCTAAAGAAAAATCGACTATCACTAATTTATTGGAGTTTACAACTCATGTCTCAAACGGTTTTAGAGAAAATGCTCATACCGACGTAATATACACCGATTTCAGTAAAGCTTTTGACAAAGTATGTCACTCGTTACTCATCCGTAAACTCGACCTAATCGGCTTTCAGTTTTCTTTAATTGATCTCTACTTACCTCTCTGATAGAACACAAAGAGTTATTTTTAAAAATTGTTTTTCCAATATCATTAAAGTTTCTTAAGGAGTTCCTCAGGGAAGCCACCTTGGTCCGATTCTGTTCCTGATATTCATTAATGATATTTTTTTTATAATAAAATATTCAAAATTTTTAATGTATGCCGATGATGTGAAACTTTTTAAAACATTGTCCTCTATTGAAGAAAGGTCCTTGTTACAAGCGGATCTAAGCAACGTGGTTAGTTGGTGTAATGCAAACTATATGCCACTAAACCTTAAAAAATGTAAAGTTATGTGTTTCTTTCGAAGGGCAGTTCAACCAGCTGTTTATTCAATATCAAATTATAATCCGCAGCAGTGATCAAATTTTTGTCGATCTTGGTATCACAATGGATTCCAAACTCAATTTCCACCTTCATATTAATATTACTGTCAATAAAGCCAAAGGCGGTTTTGCATTTGTAAAGCTTGATCATCGCTTAGGAGTTTAAGGATCATTATGTTACAAAAGCTCTTTTTACCACTTTAGTTAGACTTATACTAGAATACGGATCTATTGTTTGGAATCCCCGCCACCAAGTTAATTCAGATAGGATTGAATCAATTCAAAAATAATTCTTGCTTTTTGCATTGCGTGATTTTAACTGGGATTCGGACTACGATCTCCCCCTCTTAACAAGCTCCTGTTTCCACGACTCGGGCCAGTTCCGTACCTCATGCGAACCGTGCCCCTCGTGTCGGTTGGGCGTGTAAAAACGACGGCGTATTTTTATACTCTGCCCAGTCGGTTCGCTTCTTGTTCCTGTATGCTGTTAAAGGAGCAGGATCAAAATTGAGCTTAAAACTAATGAAGAGGTGGTCAGAGAAAGAGTGTACTTTGGACACCTGCCAGTCCCTTATCTGATCAGACAAACCACTCGAAACAAGGGTGATGTCCAGCACTTCGCTTCTAATAGAGGTTATAAAAGTAGGGTCGCGCCCGTGGTTACATTCAGTAAGATTATATAAAAGAACAGAGTCAAGTAAACACTCACTTCGAAAGTTGGTATCGCTTGAGCCCCAGATCGTGTTATGCGAGTCTGCCCCTTTTATGACCGGGAGTTTCGTGCGATTTGCTTCCTTCACAGCTTCTTGTAGGTTGTTGACAGCCAGATCACGCTCTCCTTCAGCTGGACGCTCATGCAGACGGTGTCCTCGTCGCTGTATTAGGAGAGTAAAAAATGAGAATATACTTTTTTAATCAGAATGCAGGCTACTGGAGCTGTTACCACCTGGTAGGCATCAGAGATCAGGCTGCCTTGGAATGGTGCAGATTAATTTGTAGGATCTGCACCATCGTCACAGTCGGTGATGTCCATCGCTTCTAGCTCCTCCCGTTCGGCGGCGGCAATGACTGTGACGTCAATTATCCTTCTCCTCCGGTTCGGACTCCAGAAGCTGGTTTTAGTTCAGCATTGCCAACCGGCTGTATACCGACACTACGTAGGCAGATACTGAGGCCGTGCCACTCTAGTACCTGACGCCGTATCGGGTACACCCGTTGGTAGGTCCCCAGGTCCACTCGTAGTGTTTTCTGTGGACCCTGCGCTGTATGCCACCGACGCCGGCTCGGAGGCGCCAGGTCCGCTCGAGACGTTGCCTGTTTTGTTGGCCCCTTCGTTGGTGAAGTTATTAGGAGTAGCGGGTCCGCTCGAGGCGTTGCCCACCTCCTCCCCTTGTTGGTCCGTTTTCCGGAGGATTTTTAACGTGATGGATTAAAAGCCGTAGCTTATTACCCCACCACAAGACTCGAGATCTGGGACGGAAGCATCGTTGATGACAAAGCCAACAAAACGTTGCTTACCCTTGGTCCCGCCAACTCGGACTATCCTCCACTCACTTGTTGGCAGTCCTTCATTGCCCAGTCGGATAAAGTCCAGAATCTCCTCCGGCTTTGATGGTTCAGCTGGGACCCAGGCCCAGGCTCTTGGCCTGTTAGGGATTTCATCCCTATGAACGGCAACGAAGTCTGCCCCGGGCCACAGCTGTCCAACCGTGGAGATCTTTTCCTTGTGAAGCCTGACCGCGCGTTCATCTGCAACGCCAGCAGCTTTACCCGCCCCTGATGCCACCCAGCATCACGGGTGACTGGTGCAGGGCCGGGATACTTCTGGAGTATCCCCTTATTTACCCTTCATAGACCTATCAGTACGGACATCCAGTTGCCCGTGCTAATGGGGCCGTCCGGATGGCCCTTGTCCAACACCGCCAGCGTGAGGTGCTCTTTGGAGGCCTCGCTGAATGGCTTCATGGTGGACACGGCCATGGACGGACGTAGGGCGGAGTTATTTTCGCTGCTTTGGAGTAGCTGGGGGCGCCGGTCCATGTCGTTTGCCTCGGTTGTTGGAGTTTTACTCGCAGGAGTAGTCTCCGGATTGTCCGTGGATGACTTGGGCTCGGCTACTATCTCCTGCAAGTTGGATGTGCCAGGGCTGGGCGTAGAGAGAGGGGCCGTCCGAAGCTTCCACATCGGCCTCGGCTTTCCCTCGAGGGGTACAGTTCTGCCGGTATCGCTGGAAGTATGCTTTCCCTCTGCGGGCTTAGCATTCCCTCCAGGTTCTGCGGAGGACCTCATCTGTTTGGGCCGTATAGGCCTTGTGTTCGGCGCCGTCGATGCGGTTCACGAGATGGTGGGTTTGTTGGATTTAGCTTCGCCGTGTCCAGCGGCGGCACTACCCATGCAGGGTCCCGAGGCTACTTTATTTATATTCATTATCATCTGGTTCTTTGGCCGCCCCATGCCTCAGCGAGTCCACCGTTACTCCTGGAGGCGGACAGGTATCCGGGAGGCGCCCCGGTTAGAATACAGTCGGAAAACCCCCTGACTGCAAACCGTCTAATGGTGCACGGTGACGCATGACACCCTGAATTATACCCACCACCAGGTACCCCTTAGAAATCACCTCAGTATGCCCACCCCAGCCTCCCTAGAGCGCGCCCATCCGGCGAGAGTTTATACCTCGGCCTTAGCTAGACCCCGCCTGCTTGCACCACTGCGGCAGAAGAGCAAGCTCGCTTGGAGGGTATATAAAGGAGGATTTGCACCAACCCGTATGACCACAAAGTTCACAAGCATTTTATATGGAACAAAATCTACAAAAAAAAAATCGAAAAAATAAACGGTAACTTTTAGCGACTTGAAACTTGCACTTTATTATATTAAAATGAAATGGGCTACAAAACTGCGTACCCGAAAATCTTATAAAGATTCTGAATAAAAAGTTCGAAATCTTACAGCCAGTTTCACCAAATTATTTAAGTGAAAATTACTTTAATTTT
>NW_016161124.1:0-3167 GCF_001687245.7 Rhagoletis zephyria
TAAAGAGCTTTATAAAGTGACGTTTTCATACATTTTTCAGTTTATAAACCATTTTTAAAGCTACTTTATTTTAAAGCGGTACCGTAGAATCGCCAAATGAACGGTGACAAAATTTATGTTAGCGTTTTAATATATAGATTTTTCAGAGCTTTAATCCAGAAGTGTTTTCGTTTAGGATTGCCATGTTTTTTTTTTAATATAAGCTTGTATGTTATTAATTTTAAAGAACATTTTTATGTATGTAAATACACAGTATATATGCAC
Source organism: Rhagoletis zephyria (assembly GCF_001687245.7). NCBI lineage: Eukaryota > Metazoa > Arthropoda > Insecta > Diptera > Tephritidae > Rhagoletis > Rhagoletis zephyria. The sequence goes on from NW_016161124.1 coordinate 265, forward strand.
GCAAAATATGTACGGCCCTATTGCGAATTTTACATTAACAAATATTCCCAAATATTATAAAGCAAAACAAAAACAATGTTTCCCAATTTGTTTTTGTTTTGCAGGCTAAATTATGGGAATTTTATTCACATAGAATTGGCGATAGGGCTGGTACTCTTCAACTTGGGGTATTTCAAAATAAGTTTGCCACCTAATTTTCAATGTAAGAGGTTTATTTATTTTATACGATTCATGCCGGGTTGCACCAAACAATTTTAAATTTATCAGCCTGTTAGAATTCTAAATTACACAGTTTTTTCGGAAAATTTTTAATAATTAATATCAAATAATAAAATTAATAATAAATTTTAAAATTGATTGGTGAAACTGGGGATCAAAAAGTTAAAAAATCGTATATTGCTTTCCAAAATATTATTTTTATGGAATTCTGTTTCACTGAGTAATATCAATGTCAGATTGGCCGAGCTTCTCCACCGATATGTGGGGTGCGCCTTGCTGTTGTCAATCAATAATATTTTTTAAGCGACATACTTTTTCTAGAAAGCTATCCAAACATCCATTATGTGATACGCAAACATTGAAACTTTGAAAAGTGCGTACTTACATACATATGCAGTCCGAGCAAAGCTCGGTCAACCTGTTACTATTACTTTAAAATAGAGATGACATTAATTTTCCTCCGCCACTTGTCATCATATCTCGCACACACACACTCTCTCGCACACACACGCACACGTTATATTTTTGTCTACTCAGCCATAAATGAGCGAACTCGCCTACATTAACGCGCGAAAGTTTCAACTAATAAATGCAACCTGATAAATACCAACGACTAACTAAGTATGAAAACTGTCAGCGACATCCACCTGCCCACACTTAGTTGCACTTCATTAAGGTGGAATAATGGAAGTTTTTAATCTTTCCTGCCAGTTAAATGAATAATGATGACAATGGCGCTTTTACTCAACTCATAATGAGTTTATGGCTTCTAATGGAAAACTAACAACAAAGATTCAAGCTTTGGCAGTTCAAAGACAATATTCTCTTCTTTTTTTTTGGAAATTTACGTGACAAGAAAGTTTCTGAGTAGTTTTTGAATTTACATACATACATATGTACGTACCTGTCAAAACAAGCCGCTGACCTTTAAATGTCAGTGGCTGGAAACATCTGTTAAGGAGTCTTGTTTGTGCTTTTGTTACGAATTTAATTAAACATTAATTATTTTATGAAGAACAATTAAGTAATGCGGCGTTTTGATAATAAGGTTTCATATATAGATATGTATGTACATAAATATATTATGTAGATATATTTTTCTCTGTGTACAAAAAAGAATTATTAAACGTATACTTATTTTAATTGAATAAATTGTTGCTTTATTGTGTCTTTTCATTTTGTTAACTTCTTAGGCTTTCTTCTTTTTGTTTGCTTTAATTGGGTAGCTTCTATGTTAGTATATGTACTCATCTTTTATATTTTTGTGTATTTATTTGGTTCTTATTTATCAAGCCGAGGTGGTAGCATTTTAGTTCTGTGTCAAAGGGAAGCCTTGGAATGGGTTTGAAAGGAGCGTTCATAGTTATCTGGTTAGACAGCCAAGCAGCCGGCTGGGTCCGCTTCAAAAGCATTCCAGACTCTGCAAAGAGTTTTTTAACACGCTTCAATTATTGGCGAGAAATACGGTAACACTGTGCTGGGTCCCAAAAAGACAAACTATTGCAGTACCAAATACTCCAAGTCCAAGTGGCAAAAAATTAGAGTTCGTCAAACAAAAAGCATTAAAACATCGCACTCTTGTTTTTGCTCTTAACCGCCTACGGAATTTTGACAGGGCCGACTCATCGGTAGTTGTCATTGTTCGTGCTTTAATAAATCCCTATATCCGATGCTTGGAAGGCTAATCCTGCGGGATAGGAGGCATATGTCGGCATCGTCTTTCTTGTAAATTGGGTAGAGTACACTTCAATTTCAGTAGTTGATCAGCTTTTTGATTTATCAGGCGCGAAATTGCTCTTTGTACCTCTCCATAGCCGGGTGGTGGCACATAGACTCCGTCGTCATCAACTGGGAGCTCGGATTCATCACCTCCGAATATTCGGTTAAATATTCGACGAATTCAGCCTTCGATGAACAGATGCTCTGCCAGTCAAAACCAAATTCAGGCATCAAAATTTCTATTGAGCTTTGAGACTGTTTCCGGTTGAAACTACAGTGCATTGCTTATTTTAATCATTGCTTATTTTCTCGCTACTTTATTTTTTATTTTATTTTTATTTTATTTTTATTTTATTTATTTTTTTTCATTTTATAACTTGCCCTTGAATCCTTGAAATTTATATAAGTGTGAAATCTGCTTTCCTAATGCAAACTATGCAAACCCCCTTAACTTTTTATTTAATTTTGATTAACAAACTAACCAGCAGCTGGCACGTCTGGCATTGCCGTTTATTCTTTTGCATTTCTTTGTATTTTGCCATAACTTTCGTTCCCCTGTTATTTAATCAACATATTTTTACTCAACATTGCTTGCTTTAATTCACATTTTCTTCGCTTTTCTGCTTACGGCCATCCATAACCATCATTACTCATTTTGACAGCCACACAAAAACAATAAGGGTATAATGCCTGCGCTCAGTGGCGGATTTATCGTACAGGCAACATAGGCTGAAGCCTAGGGCGGCAGAATTAAGGGGCGGCAAAATTTAAGACAGCTAAATTAAAAGAAAAAAATTTATTTGGATTCAGCTGCACTTGAAATTGTGTTTGTGTCTGTAAAATATTATTAATGATTCATCTCATTCAATACAATTCAAAATTAGAATTACGCTGCGAATTTTTCCTTAGTATAGCAGTCGTTGAAATTTCCATTTAACTTTCATTCACGCGGCTTAGAAACCTGA
>NW_016161124.1:3966-19257 GCF_001687245.7 Rhagoletis zephyria
AATGTGAAGCCAAAATCATTCATTCGTTTTGTATATGAATGAATTCATGCACCCTCTAATATGTACATATCGTCGGTTAAAGTACAAAACCGTGTATATTTTTTCTAAGTGTCTTTGAACTGGGTTCTAATACCCTTGAAACTGAGCCATTGCCAATGGAATACATATAAACTTCTTTACTTGAGACTTATAATCCGCTTTAAGCCACTCTTTAAAAACTTTCCCATTATGCATATTAACAAAAAAAAAACTATTTTCGTTTAAAACTTGACCCAGTTTCAGAACAACTACTACACTTGAACTTCTTGGCCGAAGTCACCGACCAAATATTCCATAGAAAACGCGTAAGACAACCTTGCAGACTCGACAGAAAAATGTAAACTACTGGAAAAAATATGCTTAGTACAACCGAATACAAAATACTGCTATTACAAATTAAACCAAAGACATACAAGATATTTAAACAGCGGAGTACACTATGGGATGAGCATAATTTTGAAACACTGGGAGCAAAGAGGTGCAAACAGCGTAATGGGTAAGCATAACACTTTTATTATAATTGCAACTAATTACTAAATCCTTTTTTAACAATTGCAGTATTTTTAAGGAGCCTAGGTGTGACAACACTAAGTTTATTAGCACTAGCATTCGCGATTTCCAGTTTAAGTCAGGATGTGGAAGCAGGCACTATGAAAATTGCATACAAGAAACCGATCTTTGGCAAAGCAAATCTGTTTAAGGATAGGCGCTACAAGTTAAAGCCGGACTTTAGCAGGAAAGTGCCCATCTTTGCAGCCGCCGGGACAAGTACCAACACAAGCTCCGCTACCAGCACCACGACCACCACTAGCACCATTCCCACAATGGCACAGGCCCCAGCGCCCACAGAACCCACAATGGAAGAAACAACAACGCCAATACCAACAGAGATTGATTTGATCGCACACGAGACAATTATAGACAGAAGCATTGACAGTATTGGCAAAGAGGCGTCCATTAGAGTACACGATACAGAACCGGCTTTTATGGATAAACGACTGGAGGACGAAACTGAAGCACATTTGCCTTATATGGTGATAAACAGAATGGGTTCATCAGCAGCAGATGTAGATTTATTGCCCCATGTAGAGCCAGTCGTGAATAACACATTGGAAGCACAGCAGCAATTATGCAAGCAGCAAGGCCTATGCGATTTCGCCGATGATGCTGAAGCACACAGCAGCACCCATGTTGTCACTCATGTAGAGGCAAATGACGAAATTGAAGAACTCTTCCCAATGCCAACACCAGAGTTACTAATTGCACCCCGTTTACAAGGCACTCGCAGCTCGCCAACGAAATCCAGTAAGAGGACTACATCAACAACAACCGAAAGTGGCCGCCCCGTGCCATGTACTTGCGGCGTCTTCCTTACATCACAAATTAAGCGGAACTCAAAAGAACAACCAGAGGGTGCACCAGTGATAACCAACGAGTTAGACCGCACCTTTCCTTGTAATGCCGTAGGTCAGAAACAATGTCAAACCAAGTGCCTTGAATCTGTAAGTATGCATAAAATTTAATGTGACCTATATGAGACACCTATTCTTCCAGTAGATAGTGCAGCATTTGCCCAATTCGGCTAATATATTGTGCGCAACCCTGAATCGTGACTGCCGAAAAGAGCGCGCCTATCTCTTCATCAAGAACTGTCGAAATCAGTGGTTCAATACAAATTTAGCGGCTGGAAAAGAGTACTGCTGCCGCAATAACCAACCATATCCTTGTCCACTTGTTTGAAATGTTGAAATTATGAATAAAGAAATATGCTTAGAATCTATGTAATTTATAATTGTGTTTTATTACGTAAGACATAAGAGGCTTTTTCGTAAGCTATTTTTTAATATGATTAAAATAATACATGTATATAAGTACAATAACAATACATAAATATGAGAATGATCAAAAACTGAGAACATTTACCGTAAATGGGATAAAAGTACAAGTAAACGTGAACGAACATAAAAGTATGTACTAATAAGCTAGCTTAGTATTGAAAATGTACTTATTTTGTTGATTTCTCTTTTTTTTATGTATTTTGCTTAATAGTTTGCTCATATATTCAAAGTATTTGTATTTTTTTTTTTTAATTTGCCCAAAATATACATAGATAAGGAAAATAATATTTCTGTTATATAATTGTTTTTGGCTAAAGAGGTTTACAGCTTAATGTAATTATTGTTGTTGTTTACCATAGCGAGAGCAATCACATTGTAGGTGACTGGAGGAGGAGCATTAGTTGCATTGGGCCTTAAATAACTAAAAAATGTGTACATATGTATTTAACGATGCAGTAAATGCCGACATGCGAAATGTAGAGATTAAGAGCTATAGAAAAACCTTAATTAAAATATTAAATGAAAATAATATGAATGAAAATAATATGAATGAAAACCTAAATTGTGGTTGATTTGCAACAAGTCTAGTCATATTGTAGTTTGAGACGTCTTCACTCGAAAAATTTCTTCTTGGAAGAAGGCAAATCGAAGGATATCGTGGATAATCTGAAAGTACGGACCAAATTTGAAACCAAAAAAAAAAAAAAGAAAATTTAATTTTATTAGTGGTATAGAATAATTAAAAAACGAGCATATCTTGCAACGACAGTTGGACTATTTACATAAGCGAATAGGTGAAAATGAAAAACCAATGATTTAAGAAATACATATGTACTTGAATGGAGTGGGATTTGTTTTTTATCTGTTAAGCCAAAACTATGCATTAACCGGCAAAAAATGAGCAATTAAATGACGGCAAAGCAAATAGTACATATCGTAATGATGTTCGAGTTGACCCTCTTTTGAAAAGGGTGTAAGATATGAGAACAATCAGGCAGGTTCTGCACTTCCGGGTGCATTTCAACCCCTGCGCATTTGAATTCAAAGCGAGTTAGAAATTCACTTGGAATTGAATTGCAGAACCTACCTGAACTGAATACCTCACATTAAGTGAAAAAACCGCGAAATTTCATGTTGGCTGCCTGCTTAAGTTAAGGAGCTTTAAAGCAAAATCTCATATGAGAACATCAGTTTAAAGAAGCAACCGAACCAAATTCCAGTGGATATCTCTAAAACTGAGTGACTTGTTTGCGATGTTGCATGGATAGTTCGACTCTTCTATAACCCAATTTTCTGTTCATAGAAAGTATTAAAATGACTCTCATAAACCATAGTCTCTATGTCATATACTATGTATGTATGTTTTAATCGCGATTTCTTTTTAACGAAAATGTTACCTTTGCATTGCCCTAGATTCTTTTTCGTATTCAGGACAAATAAAATAAAGGTCGAAATTATATATTATCATTCTGATGTTATGTCTAATCGAATTCAAATATGAGACCACGCACAAAAGAACATGTAAACAAATAAGCAAATATGTAGTGTTAAATAAAATGAGTAACTAAATGAAAATATAAAAAATTTAAAAACTTTGTTTTATTGATAGTTTATGTCCAAAAGTAGTTAGCTACAAGTTAGTTGACGTCTAATGCAGAAGCCAGTTCTCTCTATTTTGCGGCCATCGCCCTTGAAAAGTAGTTAGTTACGGCCAAAGGAAATAGTTAATAGTTAATAGTTACCACTAGTCGACTGCTAGTTAGTTAATAGTTAGCTACAAACTAGTCCCATTTCCTGCAGGGTAGATACGTACATACAAACACATATATGTGTTAACATCTGCATCAGCTTGCGTGTCCACTTTCACGAGCGTCATAATACCGGTATTCAAAAGTAGAATTGCACACTTGAAATATGCACTACGTGCAAGCACATGTAACATACAGCTGCCATAACTACAAAGGAAATGAAAATTTAAGCACCTCGCCAGCAATTTAAAAGCCGGGACAACATTGCCGTGAATCAGTAAGTCCAATAGCGTTGTAACCAGTGTTGCCGGAAAATTGTTGTTAAAAATCGCCCAAGTGATGATTAAATCTTCAAAACCCCATAAAAGGGTTACTGAAACTGGAAAAACAAATAATCGTTTTCCTCTAGAAATATCTTCATTGAAGATTTCATAACAAAATAACTTAAATTGTTGTATTAAAANAAAAGTAGAATTGCACACTTGAAATATGCACTACGTGCAAGCACATGTAACATACAGCTGCCATAACTACAAAGGAAATGAAAATTTAAACACCTCGCCAGCAATTTAAAAGCCGGGACAACATTGCCGTGAATCAGTAAGTCCAATAGCGCTGTAACCAGTGTTGCCGGAAAATTGTTGTTAAAAATCGCCCAAGTGATGATTAAATCTTCAAAACCCCTTAAAAAGGTTACTGAAACTGGAAAAAACCGTTTTTCTCTAGAAATATTTTTATTAAAGATTTCGTAACAAAAAAACTTCAATTTCTGTATTATAATTTTATTTAATATATAAAACCATAACACATTTTATAAAAAAAAAAAATAGGCATGAATTCATAAGAGTTTTACTTGACTAGTTCACAAAACACAGAGGTATTTTCACTTATATTTTTATAACTACATATTATTCAAACATGCGAATTAACAAAAAAAGGTGCTGAGATCAGAAAAAGCATACAGGTACGACATATATAATAATGTATACGTTTTAAGTTAAGTCTTGTAAATTATAATTCTAAAATATTTTAATAAATTTCTGTGCTCATCTAAATCAAAGTACATATATCATGGCACTCATACCGTACGGAAAAAAAACTCTCTCTGGTCCTGTGCTTTTATCCTTGCTATCAGATGATGATTTTGATAATTTACCTTTTTGTTTTAACAAATTTTACTCCATAACTTTTATCTTGTGGAAATTCATAACGCGGCGTTTGAGCGCGAATTTTGACAGGCAAAATCTNTGACTAGTTCACAAAACACAGAGGTATTTTCACTTATATTTTTATAACTAACTACATATTATTCAAACATGCGAATTAACAAAAAAAGGTGCTGAGATCAGTAAAAGCATACAGGTACGACATATATAATAATGTATACGTTTTAAGTTAAGTCTTGTAAACTATAATTCTAAAATATTTTAATAAATTTCTGTGCTCATCTAAATCAAAGTACATATATCATGGCACTCATACCGTACCGAAAAAACTCTCTCCGTATCTGTGCATTTATCCTCGCTATCGGATGATGATTTTGATAATTTAACTTTTGGTTTTAAAAAATATCACTCCATAACTTGTGGAAATTCACAACGCGGAGTTTGAGCGCGAATTTTGACAGGCAAAATCTTGTTTCGTACGAATCGAAAATCATGAAATTTTCCTATAATTTTCTATACCAAAAAATTTCGAAATCGAATCGAAAATCATGAAATTTTCCTATATATTTCTATAGAAAAATTTCGAACAGATGACAAAAACGAAGGATTTTTTCCACGTACCAGTGCCGACTGCCAAAAACCACACAGTTCAATGTTCCAGCTGAAAATGAAAAGTTTGTTGCCAACTATCCAAAAAAAAATAAAAAATCTTCAAGTGCTGCCAAATATTTTCACTGTCAACAAGTTTTGTATCGCGTTTTATTTTGTTGCAATTATCTTGATGTGAAGATTTTTCTACTTATTTATGACAAATATCTTCGTTTTGACGATAAATCTGCACTTCTTGCAATACTAATTGTAACGGCGGCCAGCATTGTTCGTTGTAAATAATATAAATGAAAGCTCTACTCCCCCAAAACGTGGTGTGCCTATAAATGTACAAGTATGTATGTATGTGCGAGTTAAATGGTCATCTAGCACGCGCCACAAGCGATTGGCATGGGGGGACATTTAAGATTTTTACAAAATAAATACACAAGCGACCACTTACTCATTTTTATGTGTATGAGTACGTACTTTATACCTGTAGGGAAAATTTCTACCGTGCAGAAAAAAATTATCAATTGATAAATAAACAACCAACTTGTGGTTAGGTTTTTTGAGGGATTCCTATAAAATTCCTTATAAAAATTTTACTTCGAATACACTTTTTTTTTGAGGACAAATAGTAGGAAGATAGAAATTTGTATATTACCATTTTGAAGTTATATCTGACGGAGTTCGAATATGGAACCACCAACAGCAGAATATGTAAACAAATATGAAATATAATAAAATAAAGTAAATAAATAAAAAAGCAAAAAAAAAATTATAATTTGTTTTTCTTATTGATATTTTATATCTAAATAAAACGACGGCAACGTTGATCCGGATGAAGGCCGCAATTGATCTGATCAGAATTGTGCCTTGACAGACGACAGTAATGCGGATTTACGAGCCGCGAGGTCGTAGGTTCGAATCCCGCGGCCAGTAGAATATTCATTGAAATTAAATTATAATAAAAAAATGTGAAATAAAATAAAACAAACGAAAATAAAATATAGCACAATTAAATTTATAAATCAAATAAAATTATTTTTTTTTTGGCAATCGCTCCAACCGAAGATCGATCCTGGGGCCTCCTGGTTGTAGTCCGCAGCCCTTTCCACTCGGCTACCGCGGATGAAGTGGTCGGCTACCACCTTGTAGTCGGTAATGCAGTCATCGCATTAATTCAATTAAGTTCTTATTCAATTTTAATTGGATTCCTATCTGAATTAGTATGGTGACTACAGTACCGATTAAAAGGTATATGTCCATGCTAGTTTTGCACTTACTCTGTACTCTACGCTCTCTGAGTTTTGGTCAGTGTTGCCATCGACTATTCCCTTGATCCGAGTTAAGTTAGGGAATTAACTCTAGGACTTAATCTGAATAAACTGTAGTTGATTCACGAGATAATTCCGAATTAACGAGTTGATCCGGATCAATGCTGCAGCCACAGAAATATAGTTAGCTTTCCTCTAAGAAAATTTACAGATAATAGTGACCTATAGTTCTTTCCTAATCAACTTCAAGTTAACTTATATTTAGATACATTTCCCGCAATGTTGATTCGCTAGTTCTGATTTTACTTACAGGGATCTTTAGTAAGTGCACTGGTGAGCGTAACTGCTCATGATTACATTTATTTACCGACAGTACATATTTACTCTCCATTTTACTATTGAATTTCGCTTTTTAAATACATTCTTATAAAAAAATTTATCTCAAACCAAGGATACTTAAAAAAAAAACTGGAGTCTTGCCCGCGGCCACTTTCAAAATGCCAGTGCAGCATCTTTTAGGTTTTTTTTTTGTTTCAATAAGCCTTACATCAGACAGCGTGGAGACATTAAAAGAAAGTCTGTTGTTCGCCCATGCTGTGTATGATTTGGTGTGGCTTCTCATTGATATCGACTTGCTATTATTTATTCGATTTTTTATCTTTTCCTTTTTACACCAAATTTATAGCTTATTTGGGCACGTGTAGCGTATTTAGCAGATTTCTGGCTTCCTGGCTTTGTTGATTTAACATTTTTCGCTTGTAACAATCAGCGGATTTTTTTAAGTCACTACATAAATGTAATTGCATTAAGTTTAAGTCAAGCCACTCACCTCTCTTACTCATATTAAATACTCGTACCAATTTACTGAAGGAGAACATTGTTTCAGTTTAAAAATAAATTAATTTTTACTTGCTAATGTATGTTTAATATGGCATAGTCATGGAAGCAGTGTCATTGTCCTCTTCTTAGTGAGAAGAGGGCAGACGAAAGTTTCATACGGACACTTGATGAAACAGCCTCGACAACCCTGTGGTAAATCTTGAAATGGTCCTAAAATAGTCCTGAACAGGGTATCGAAACTATCCTGAAATGATCCCGTAAGAGTCCCGAAATGATCCTGAATAGGCCCCAAATCTATCGAAAAAGTCGTGAACTCGTCCTGTAATGATCTGGAACAAGTTTTGAAACGTTCTTTATTAGTCCCAAGATGATCCCAAAAAAGTCACCAACCAGTCAGAACCAAATCCAAAATTAATCCAAACTAGGCCCGAAATGTTCCATAATAGTCTCGTAGGGGTCCAGAACTATTTACAGTTACAGTTACAAATTGTCTGCTGGATTAATGCAAATTTTACCCATACCGAGAGCTAAGATGTTTGCACATCAATATTTCGTTGCTCGCTGACCAATATTAAGCACACCATCAGCGAGCACAGCGCCTTGGCAACCACTTGATCGTCAAAGTGCTTAGCTTCCTCATTGATGGCACATCCTTGAGCAGTGCATCTACTTTTTTTTTAATGGCAGCCCCTCTATCTGAAAAAGGCTACAGCAGCCAGGAAGCCTAAACTTGACATGGAGAACTCATGGCAGTAGTCCTCCTCCCCCCGCCAACCTTTTCATCAAGCTCATTATGAGGGCCGTGGCAACCTCATCGAGCTCCAAAATGCCTCACCCTTTTTCAAGCAGTATTGAATAGCGGATTTGTAAAGCGCGGGGCGGCGCAGTGATGTACAATGAACTAATCAATATTGCCTACGAATTTATTTTTTACTGAGTCATTTTGCAAAACAACTTATTTTAAACTATACATATGTATATATTATACACTATAAGTTCAGTAACTCCTTGCTTTTAAGCTGCAAATTCAACGAATCGAATCAATTAAGAGCAGGTGTGAAGTGTCAAAAACAGAATATTGAGAATGACTTTGAGAACACCTTAGCCATTATTTTAATGCGTAAATTGCCTTGACCACAAAATTTCATGGCAGGCAGCCGCAACATACATATTTCGTTGAATTTTCAAATCCATTACTCAATCACTGCTGTTTGAGAGCGAAAGGTTTTGATTGTTGTAAGAACACAAATATTTAGGTAAAGAAGAAATGCAAGTACATACACGCACGCTGGCAAACCGGAGTGATGATAATAAATCAAGTGAAATTAAGACTGAATAGTGTAACAGCTGCTAACCTGTTTCGGCCATCCCTAATCACAACTACATACAAGCAGTGGAATGAAAGTGCAAAGACAAAAACAAATGGCCGGTAAGCCTAGAAGTGTTTCTAAGTCAAAATTTACCTTTTATTAGAATATATACAGACATTATTCACCTACAAGCCTATACTTGTTCGTGCATTAGTGTGGTCTAAAAATATATAAGTGCAAAACGAAAACAAATCTAATCAGCTGTTCTAGCAACACTACTCGTTGACTTTTTCGGCGTTATTTCGGGACTAGTTTGGGACCATTTGAAGCTCGGTTTAAGAGTTTTTCGGAATCATTTCTGTACAAGTTCGTGGCCAGTTCGGGACCATTTCGGGACTAGTTGAGGACAATTTAGGGTCTATTTCGCGACTAGTTCCATACACCAATGTTTACACATCAAATTTCTTGAGTACCAGACTCACGCTTGTGTATTTTTAACCGGATAATATTTAACCATGCCGGCGGGGCTTTGAAGTTATCAATGTATGTACATACAAATTTTAAATAGTGAAAAAACAAATTTTGTACAATTGCTGTAAAATCGTTTAAAAATAACAATTTTTTGATCAAGTAAAAATATTTCCCTTCAGAAATCTTTCAGCAATAGAATTATGATGTAAATTTGACATCAAAATTTTACTATTTTTTTCCTTATCTTATCATTTATCTACATACAAATATAAGTTATTGTATGTGTTCGACACAAAAAGCTCAACGGATTTGTTTTTTTTTTTTGCATTCTACCCGATATTTTCTGTAGATCTATGTGAAAAAATTACAAATAGGGTTGCCAGCTATTTGGAAATTTAAGACTAACTAAAAAGAGTTTGAAAAGATTAAGAAAATGGATTTGCCACCATTCTGAAATTCTGAAAAATTAAGCTTATTTAATTCCACAATGTGGATATCAACGGAAGATGGCAACCCCATTTCAAAACAATTTTATTTTATACCTTCAAACGCTTTTATTTTCGATGTAGAAATTTAAGTATACTATGTTGAATAGTTTTAAAATTTCAAATAGCTGGCAAACCCACCAAAAAACATCAAGTAGTTAGAATGCAAAAAAAATAAACACATCAATTTAGCACATAAAATAACTAATTTTTGTATAGAGGACAAAGGTTAAAGGTTACGAAAAAATAGTTAATAAATTTTCAAACCCAAAATTGAAATATGCATTTATGTTGTTTTAAAGTTTATGAAATAATATATATTTTAGTCTATCAAAAAATATTTATTTTTAACGATTTTATAGCACGATTAAATATCTATTTTTAAATAAATTTTATAATTTTTTATAATTTTATGTGGGATGGCTGGAAAACAAATTTTGGACCACCCTAATGTACATGCATATCTACATTGACTACAACAAAACTTACCATAAACCGATGGAAACTAAAATCTAAAATACCAATTCAAGTACGCACAAGAAGGAAATACACAAAATGTAGGATTTATTTTTGTATGTTTGCAATAGCAAATTTAGATTTTTCTCCTCTTAGCAGTTAGAGTGCTGCAGTACCTTGAGTGGCGCACGGATTAACCAATTGTATTTACAAGTATTATATTTGTTGTTTACAATCGAACACATATTTGTTGTACTACATATACAAATATATATATATATATCCTCCGTATATATGTATATAGTATCCTCCATATGTGCAGAATTTCGAGAAAGCCTTGTTTTCTGTCAACATGCCACACTTGAAGATTGATGACATAGATTAAGCATTCTACGTTAAGTATTTGTTTCAACAAAATTCTGGTAGACCCTTCGGGCAGGTATTTATAAATATTTGCTCAAAATTCATGTACATTTGGTAAATTGTATTTAAATATTTATTATTAGGATTTTCGGTTTTGCCAAAATGTGGCCGATCGTGCTGACACTTAAGCTGTTACTGGCCAACAAATATAATAATTGCATGGATAACAATGCGGTTGAATTTGCTTGTATTTGATTGAAAATTTTGCTGCAGGGAAAATAAATATTTATTGCACTTCCTCAGCTTATGATGCCCAAATTCTCTACGCTCTGCGGCCAATATTTTCGCATATTTACCACAAGTAAATAATTTAAAAGATTTTACACAAATACGTATATGTATGTGCATTTGAATAAAAGAAATTCACAACTTGCAGAGCGTTAGATTTTGGGTAATCAAAATTTTTTTTGTAGCATTAAAAATTGTAAAATACGTATAATATGTATGTATGTATAAATATAGTGTAGAGTGTATATACACTCGTGACCTCGTGGCCTCGTGGCCTCGTGGCCTCGCAAAGCTTACCACCACTTTTGTCTTTAAATTTGGTAGAATTTTGTAAATTAATAAAAACAATTTTATTCATTTTAAATATACATACATAGTTCAAATGGCAACAAAAACTATATGAATAAAAGTTTCAAACTTTGTACAAAATTTAGAAAAATTCATCAAACTGCCAAAAAATTGCAAACATTTTAATACAAATTTTTAGGAAAATTTTATTTTGGTATAATAAAAAGCAAGTATGAAGTATATAGCTCAAAGTTCGGGCTGTTTTTTGAAGCACTCGTTGCATCGAAGAAACTATACAAATCACCGAGAATCTTAAGCCCCTCCAAACTTGCACATTATTATACTAAAATTAAATGGGCTAATAACTGCATAACCAAAATTCTCTTAAAAATTTGTTATTAAAGAGTTTGAAATTTGGATACGTTTTTAAAAAAATTTCTACAAATGTTCGAAACTTTTATTTACATATACAGTTTTTGTTTCGGTTTGAAGTATATAAAAAAAATAAAACGAAATTGTTTATCAGTTTACAAAATTCTGCCAAATTAAAAAAAAAAATACTTGTTTGCGTAGCCACGAGTGTATATGTGGCGTTCCATACCAAAACGAACGGTATTCACACTTGATTTGTTTCAAATTTTTAAGGTTGATGAACAAACATAAATAATAAATAAATATGAATTTTGAGCTTGATTAATACACTTTTAAAAACTTTACAGGACAAAAACAAAAACAAATCGCTTTAATAGTTTTTCAAATATCTCGAGCATGGGGCGAGGAAAAAATTTGAAAAAAAATCTCACATACCCATCAAAATTCTTTACAAAGAGAAATGTTTAAAAAAAAAAAATTTTTTAATTTTTCACATACTATTAGTTTGATAAAAAAATGGTTTTTGAAAATATGCCAACTCAAAAAACAAAATGAAAAAAATCACAATGGTAGCTCTGCGTATTGCGCAATATTTAAGTATAGTATTATGGGGTGCACTCTACAATAATTTGAGTTATGAATTTTGTTTAACACCTAAGTTGAGTAAAATTAGTACATAACAAATTTACAAAATTTTGAAATATTTTTTAGAATTTTTGTCAGTATGTATGTTTCTGATAAAATAACAAATACGATGTCATAAACCTTTGGTTTGACATAATTATTATTTTAGTTTAAATAAATTTGACTTACCAAACAGGTTCCAACCCTCTTCGTAATATTTTCAAGCACACACCTTCTATAACCTCTTTCGTCTGACTCCCATAAGTTGAAACGTATCTATTTCAATTGCCTAATACCTATAATTAAAATGGAAATAAAAAACGTCCAACCATCGGCGTAGCCAGAATGAAATTTAGGGGGGGCTCGACCCTATTAAGCTGGTATTTCAGGGTACTATTTTATATATATATAAGGAAAATTTGAAAGTTAGGGGGGGCTCGAGCACCCCCGCCCCCACCTGGCTACGCCCATGCGTCCAACCAACAAACCAAAGAATGCATTTTTGGCATTTCTTTACGTTAAGAACTTACGCGTGGCTATGCTATTATTAAAATTCTTAGTATAAAATTTGTCGATTTTAGTGGCTTCCTGGCGCCATATAATTTATTTTATAGGGAAATTTCTGTTTAATTTTTTTAGTAGATAAATTACCGTTACAAAAATACCAAGCGTGTTCACATTGCAGACAATAAATTTTTCGATTTTTGCCAACTTAGCCGGCACTGTGGCACATGCCCTTCACTTGGCCATTTATGTCATAAGCACCTCTCCATTCTTCGTGAAACGGCTTCACACTCCAAGAGAAGGTGCAATGGTATCTCCTTGGCGGACTTATGTATGTAAGTCGCTTGACCAGATCCCCAGATTGAACAAGTGGCCTTAAGCCTGCCATGACCTGCTATACTTCTTAGCCTCTCCTTGGGGAGGTTTATAAGTACCCTGTTACTCTTTAGATTGTCTGGATCTATATGTATATTGATAAATTTTTAGTCCTATTAGGGTGATCAAAACTTTTGGCGTTTCCATTTATACCGGTAAATGTTACCTTCTCATTGCCCACTAAGCACAAACACTCGCTGGAACGCTCGATACATGTATCTATCACGTGTGTGCCCATATACTTATGTACATACATATATATAAGTATGTATCTACCAGCACATTGTTAGCGAAGAATTCATCAGATAACGCTACCTGAAAGCATAGATTACCTTTTTAGCTATACAAAACATGCATACGTACTAAGTACATACATGCATACATACTACATGCTTATTCATTTGGGAATAGTTGCTAAATCTTTAGCATAAATATGACTAACCCTTATTGAATGACATTTTTGTACGAATTTCGAAAGTATTTTTGCTTCGTTGCTGTTGTGTCTTGTAATTCGTAAATGCTTTTTCGGCATGCGATCAGTATAAGTGGCAGCTATTCGCGATAGCATTCGTTCTTGCTTCGGCAGAACATATACTAAAATTGGAACGATACAGAGAAGATTAGCATGGCCCCTGCGCAAGGATGACACGCAAAATCGTGAAGCGTTCCACATTTTTTTGTGAAATTTACAATATGAAAAAATGTTAATATGTACGTACATACATGCGAAAATTGAATGTTCATTCATAAAAATTAAATAATGTGTACACACACATACATACATACATACATACACTGCCGTATCTAAGTATTGGCACGGCAAGTTTTTCACATAAATGCAACAATTTTTATTCTAATATTTTTCCGACAATTTTGTATAAAAAATTCAGCAAATTTTCATGCAAACTATTCCAGAGTGTTTCGAAAATCAATTTTGATCTTTAGGTTTTTGGCCTAGCAAAATTTCTTCCATTCAAGAGAAAAACAAGTGCAGACCCAGGAGCAGACTGACATATTGTCCACTGAAATGCAAAAAGTCGTGTCTTATAATTTTGTTTTTTTCATAAAACTATTTGGGGGTTTTAATTCAAAGAAATCCGTCACATCAATCCAAAAGTGTATTTTGAATTTTTTATTAGTTACAACTTTTTGCATTTCAGGTAACGATATGTAAATCCATCTAATTTTTCTTTTTATCTTTGTCCCAAACAATCGTTACGAAATTCGTCTACGAGTACCGGCAACCCTCGCATAATTTGCGCATAGAGTGCCTGCCACAAACTTTTTATATGCATGCAAATGTACATACATATGTATGTATGTAGGTAACTACGCCGTATACCACCCACTTGTTAAGAATATTTTTTGCAAGTGTTTGACGAGTCCTTAAACGCTCGTAAAATATTTTTTATTACCTTTCTAATCAGTTATAAAGGGGAGAAAAACAAAGTTTATTTTGTTGTTGCAACTTTTTAAAAGGCACATTGACGAGCAAGTGAAGGTGTAACCTTTTTCGGCAACACGTATACATGTTGTATATGGATCTGTGAGGTCATTAGGATGCCTTTCTTCCCTTAAACCGAATCATCAAAATAGTTATTTTTTAACCATAATAATAAATATTTTGTCTTAATAAAGGATCAATCGTTTTGAAAATATATAACTCGAAAATCGTATTTTTAGGTATAAGAAACAAGTCTTCGTTCGTTGGATGTTTTCTCAGTAATGGTAGCAGTTACTATTTGAAGTGCCGCCAGAGTGTATTTATTCGTATTCACACGGTTGCATTCGTTATGTACTAAAACTATCGTGACTTACAACTAGTTACCTAACCATACGTTTACAATTATTGAGCTTACAACTCGGCCAGCCTGACGACAGATCGTCCTCGATCTAAATATAATATGTTAAGAGATTTGCTACAGTATTTATTATAGTACTTATTTACAATATTTACACATTATTATTATTATTTTTTTTTGACATAACAGTTATGTTAACAGTTTCGTTATAATATACTGGGAAATTGCATCTCAGCTCGGCCAACCTGACAGTTGATCGCCTCGATCTACATAAACAATATAAAACAATTTATCACAGTATTCTGTTGGCACATAAATTAAGTTCAGTGTAAGTTTACATATTATTATTATTATCATAACTTTTTTTTTTTTTTTTTTTTTTTTTTTTTTTTTTTTTTTTTTTTTTTTTTTTTTTTTTTTTTTTTTTTTTTTTTTTTTTTTTTTTTTTTTTTTT